>NC_067475.1:54171246-54472496 GCF_947179515.1 Apodemus sylvaticus | reverse complement strand
TGGGGCCACTCACTGTGGGTGGGGCTGGTGGTCCTTGGTTCTATAAGAAAACAAGCTGACAAAAAGAACAGAATACCTAGGATACAACCCACAGATCAGAAGAAGTTTAGCAAGCAGGAAGGCCCAACTGGGGATGCTTCAATCCCACTTAGAAGGGAGAACAAAATAATTATAGGAGGCACAGGGAGGGAGAGACCTGGGTGGGAGAAAGAAGGAAGAGGGGGAAAGGGGGAACAGGATCAGATGTGGGGCTTGAGGGGAACAGGAGAGAATCCAGAGGACCAGGAGAGTAAGTGGAAATATGTAGCTCTGAGGGATGGGAGGTTGGAGAACCTTCTAGAAAGTCCCAGAAATCTGGGAGATGAGAGACTCTCAGGACTCAATGGGGGTGAACTTAGCCAAAATGCCCAACAGTGGGGAGAGGGAACTTGAGTCCACCTCCAGTGGATAGATATGGCCCCAAGCAGAGGGACAGGGGTTACTAACCCAGAGTCAAAATTTCTGACCCACAATTGTTTCCGTCTTAAAGAACTGCAGGGACAAAAATGGAGAAGAAACTGAAGGAAAGGCTGCTCAGTGACCAGCCCAACTTGGGATCCATCTCATGTGGGGGGGCGGCACCAAGGCCTGACACTATTTCTGATGCTATGATGTTCTTGCAGACAGGAGCCTAGCATGGCTGTCCTCTGAGAGGCCCTACTAGCAGCTGACTGAGACAGATACAAGTACTTATACCCGACCATTGGACTGAAGTTGGGGACTCCTGGGAGCTCAGAGGGATTAGGGGAAGGACTGAAGGATCTGAAGGGGAGGACAACTCCATAGGAAGACCAGCAGTCTCAACTAACCTGGAACCCTAGGAGCTCCAGAGACTGAGACACCAACCAGGCCACATACACGGACTTGTCTGAGGCCCTGGGAACATATACAGTAGACGACTGCCTGTCTAGCCTCAGTGGGAAAAGATGTGCCTATTTCTTGAGAGACTTGAGGTTCTAGAGAAGAGGAATGGGAGGGGGTGGGGGGGGAAGCAACTTCTTGGAGGCAAGGGGAGGGGGAATGGGATGAGAAACTGTAGGGGAGGGGCCTGGAGGGGGTCAACAGCTAGAATGTAAATAAATAAAAAAAGAAAGAAAGAAAGAAAGGAAGAAAGAAAGAAAAGAAAAAAGGAAGAAAGAAACAAGGCAGGCAGGCTGAGCGAGCCATGAGGAGCAGGCCACCTTCCATGGCCCTGTATCAGCATCAGCTCCAGCCTCCAGGTTCCTGCCCTGTGTGAGTTCCTGCCTTGACTTCCCTCAGTAGACTGTGACACAAGATATGTAAGCCAAAGAAGCTCGTTCCTCCTCAAGCTGCTTTTGGTAATGATGTTTCATCACAGGAATATCAACTGGAACTAAGACATAACTTTCCTCAATGGTATCAGAAATACTTTACCAAAGTATATTTGAAGAATGACCAGTGTGATTGGGTAAACGTAGCTGACGAGAGTGGGGGGGGGGGGGTTTCATCCCTTCCAGATCAACTAGGATGAAGAAGGTGAGGATTAAAATTCCCTTATCTGAAATCCTTCAAGTACACTTTTGAACAAAATGTTGGGAAAAAAATCAACACTAGGACCTCATGAGCCTTTTCTCTCAATCCCACAATTCATCTTTGGATGAAAACTACTCAGCTAGGTTATTTAAAAACCGTGAACTTGTTGATCATGAAGGTGCAGGCCCGAGATTCCAATATTAATAAAGTCTGTGGTAGGAAGATTAAAGGTTCCAGGCCAGCCTAAGTTATATAGAGAGTCTTTCTCTTTCTCTCTCAATCCCCCCCTCTCTCTCTCTCTCTCACACACACACACACACACACACACACACACACACAGAGAGAGAGAGAGAGAGAGAGAGAGAGAGAGAGAGATTTGGCTTTGGTAGAAAGACACAATATAGGAGCTTAAATATATAACCAAAACCATATCTTCTGAGCTGCCAGGGTGGTTCATGGGGGAAGGGTGCTTGGTCCCTCCTGCCTTGTGTTTGATCCCTGGAATCCAGGTAAAGGTAGAAGGAGAGAACTGACTCACAACATTGTCCTCTGACCTCCACACACACACTGCAATGTGTGCTCTCCCCTGCCAACCCTCACGTCCACACATGACAATTAATAAAGCTTTAAAACAGTAACAGCCAAACCCCTGTCTTTCTTTGGCTGCACAGTGGAAAAGGCATCCACTGATACTAAGACATGACACTGCATTGTCTTGAGTCCTGGCCTGCCTGATAGGGGAACGCTTTCTTTGAAGGAAGACACATGATTTCTTTCTGAGGTTCCTATTTGACGTCTGTCGCTGGATCTCTTTCGTTGTAGTTTTGTTTTCATCTACGTTCAGATTTCTCTGCAAAGCTGGCAAGCTGCCTTTGTAGGCCTTAAAAGCAGACATTTAATTATATAATTTTCTGTCACAAACAGCAGTGTTTATTCAACTTCTTTCCTGTCAGAATCTAACTAGAGTGGGTCAAAAGTTGTTCAACTGAACACTTACGAGCATCCAAAGTGCCCCAGGCCCTAGCTTCTTAATCTGTGGCCAGCGACTCATACTGGGTTGTGTAACTAGGGTGGGGGCCGTGAATAATTTAGCAACAGTAAAGTTTTCTGAATGTGCAACAACCAAAAGTTGATTCCTAGTAAGACATGTAAGGCAGGTAGTGTGTTTCTTGTACCTCACCCATGTTGCAGTTTCTCCCCTTCCCATAGCCTTGGTTCTAAACACAACACACATGTATTCTGTGTGTCATATGCTACGCAACACCAAGGGATGGCTTCCTGAATCATCTCAGTTCAGATTTGAGGTTAATGTGTGTTATGGACTGTGCTATTTTATATAATATATATTATATATACACATACACAAAGTTTTATGCTCTTGTAGAAAGAGTGGCTTAATTATGAAAACAGATACTTTCAAAATGTTGTCTGGGGCCACGGAGATGGCTCAGTGGGTAGAGGGGCTTGCTGTCAGGCCCAGCCTGCTGACCCATATTCCGTCCTCAGGACTCACAGGTCGAAGGAGAGAGCTAACTACTCTAGGTTGTCTTCTGCCCTCTAGCACAAGCACTGTGGCAGACATGTGTGTACACATGTGTGTATATTCATGTACAAATAATTAGATAAACAAATAACAACAACAATAGTAAATCCTTTGGGCATGACATGGCTGTTGTCCTCATGAAATTCACTACAGCTGCGACTAGCACGAGATTGGGTCCATCCATGTTTTATCATGGGTGGGGGAGGGCCTTGTGAGATGCCACAATTCCTGTGGATTGTTGGCAGTTACTGATTCTTGGGAAAGGGTGATATTTGTTTTGATGGTGAAGCCACTGAGAAGTTGACCATATGCCAGAAAATAAAGTCCTACCCATTCTCATGCAAACAGCCACAATAAAACTCAGTGGGTAGACACAGAAAAAGACACAGAAGTGGGAGGACCTCTTGAGGAAAAAAACCCCAAAGGTTTCTGTGAAAATTGGGGTGAAAGAAGGTGATGGGAATTCATGTGACGCCATACACATGTGTGCTGGTTAGTTTTTTTGTCAACTTGACACAAATTAGAGTCACCTGGAGGAGGTAACCTCAGTGAGGAGTTCCTCCATCTGATTGGCTGGATGATATGTTTGTGTGGCATGGTTCTTGGTGTGATAGGGCCTGGCTCTCTGTGGGTGGTGCTACTCCTCAGCAGTTGGTCCTGGGAGGTATAAGAGAGCTAGCCCTGTTCCGGGAAGTCACCAGGGAAGCAGTGTCCCTCTATGGTTTCTGGCTCTGCTCCTGTGTGAGTTCCAGCCCTGACTTCCCTCAATGTTGATTAAGATGTGTAGGCTAAATTAACCCTTTCTTCTCCAAGTTCTTTTGGGTCAGTGTTTTTATCAGAGCAACTAACAACAAACTAGAACAATGGGTATGGGGATTTCAGAATGAAACCTATGTGCTAATAAAATCATTTCAAAATAAGAAAATACATTTCTTTAAGGTTTATTATCAGTAATGCTTGATTTGTGTGCTCATTTTTATGTACCCATATATACTGAGTCATATAAAAATGTCTCAGCTGAAAGTGATTGTAAGTGGAAAAAGTGGAAGAACGGCACTGGCATCTGGGGTTCATCTCATCTCCATTTGGTTCTTGCTTTCTGCCCCCCTACAGTCTCCTGCTTAGTAGGTATGGAAGAATAATGAACGTGTTTGTCTTAGCATCTTTGTGACTATTTCTGCCCTATCAAATGAACTGGTGTTCTTTCTGGGGAACACTCAATTACTAATTCCATAAACAAATACCTTTCGGCAGAAAAGGCTGTTTTCTAAAAACACCCAAGAAACCCTTTTGGGAATTTGAACCAAACTAACTTTGAACTCCAAGGCTTTCGTAAAAAGATTTACTATTTATTCTTAGGTATACACATGAATGTCTGTGTAGAGGTTGATGCATTTGAATGCCTGCAGCGGCCGGAACCAGTGCATGCTGTTGGCTGGTTGTGAGCGGCCAGATGTGAGTGCATGGTTCTTGGTATGCTAGGGCCTGGCCCTCTGTGGGTGTGGAAAACAGACTTAGGTCCTCTGCAAGAGCAGCAGGAAGGTCTTAACTCCTGGACTGTCTCTCCAGCCCCTAAACTCTAAATTGTAGGGAATTTTATTGATTTGTTGATTGACAGTCATTACACCAGACCCTATTCTACGAATGGACTTTATAGCTAAATTGGCACAAACCAGAGTCTTAGGATATGTTGCTCAGCTAGATACCTTCAAAGCATCTTTAAAATCAGTATCTCCATCATCATCACCACCAATATAGAACTCTCAGTTACTTTATTTATTACATATTTTTTGATTAAAATATTCTGTTAATTAAATAAAATAGCTTCAGTAGCAGTCCTTAGACAAGGACACACTTTCCTGTACCACTGCACACCAAGTTGATGCTACAGTCAAGATTCTGAAATACCAACAGGAGGCGTGACCGAAGAGTGACAGGATGGGCTTGGGGTCCTGGCTGGAGTCCTGGCACTGCTTCTCATGGCTTAATTTGAGCAAATGAGAACTTCCTTGAGCTCATTCTGTTCTGCAAAATGAAGGAAATCGTCTAGACCAGTGCTGTCCTGGAGGGCCTTGTGCAATGATGGGAGAAGTCTCTGTTCTGGACACTCCAGAAGTCACTGGTCACCCGAAGTGTGGCTGATGTGACAAAGGGATTGCATTTACATTTTTACCCCATCCTAAATGATGTAGTCAATGATCACCCTACCAGGCAGCAGAGGCCTAGACTCATTCACTCAGTCAGCAAGCATCTGAGGATCTTCTAAGCACTGCATGAGACGAAGGCACGCAAGGTGGGTCAATCACATGATGTCTTTGTCCTCAAGGAGTTAGCACTGAGGGAGACAAAATAAGTTTTTGCTAATTATATAAAAATTAAATATAAAATATAAAAAAACCTACCACATACAAAGAAGAGCGTGATGACCAGAGGCACAGCTTATCTATGCTCTAAAATTATATTCATTAAACTCAACTAATATATTTCCCATCCAGCTTTTTATCAACTCTGTTTCTTAGCATAGATCTAGCACCCAAAAATAGGACTCTCAAACTAGTACCATGAGCACCCTCATTTTGTGTTTGCTTGATGGCTGATTGGTTAACTCATTCATTCAATATGTTGTATTTTCTTATGTAGCAGGTAGGAACATGTGAAAATGAATTTGAATGTCTGAGAAAGGATCTCAGAGTTCCATAGTAAAAACAGAATTTATTTATTTATTTCAGGAAACAACATACCAAGTGATAGGATCATTTCAGGCATATTGTGAGATGATCCTATTTCATATTTGAACTACCTATAGACATTTCAGCAACATTGTCTTGTATTAAGAGTACAGAAGTAGAAATGAAAGAATTTGCATGTTTTCCCATTTAAAAACTGTTGAGCTGGAGAGATGTTTCAGTGGCTAAGAGTGTTTATTGCTCTGTCAGAAGATGGGAATTCAGGTCTTAGCAACCACATCAAGGGACTCAGAAACATCTGTAACTCCTGCTCCAAAGGATCTGATGCTCCTTCATGGCCTCTGTGGGTACCCAGGACCAACATGTGTACACTGATAGTCATAGACACACACACACACACACACACACACACACACACACACACACACCACAAATGGATCTTAAAAAAATCAAGCTCATAAACTCTGTAACAGTATATTTAGAAAAAAAATGAGGAGGCATTTGTCAGAAAAGACTCTTTTATAGGGTGTTTGGACATAAATATTTCCTGGTTTTTAATTTGCTTTTCTCTTTCCTGCTAGTAATGTCTAGTGACAGAATCAAGTACAGTTTTTTTTTTCAGTGTTCCATGACATCTTCTTTCACATAAAAATGGATGTGGTGTCCCTTGACATTGATTAGATACAGACATTTCTACCTCCTTCATTATTCTTTTTTAGTTGACCAGAATATTACTATGAAATCCATTAGAGGGTTTAAAGTAACCAAGTGCAGGATCTCCCCAGAGTGTGAGTGTAAAGAAAGGCATTTAGACCACATTGCAGAGGTCTGCACAGGAGGCAGCACTTCCTTCCAGATAAACAGAAGATTTTATGGAGGATGTGGTGTTGAGTGAGACCTTGAGCCTTGAAGGAAGTGTGAGATCTACAAAGGCAAGGAAGGAAGCAAAGCCATTTCTGAGACAGGAAAACACGAAGTTAGAGAGGAATTTAAGTTAAAAAGAACCTCAAAACTAATGGAAAAGAAGATTGAGAATATAGATTGAGGTCACATGCTGAGTTTCCAGTGTCAGGCTTGGGGAGCCCAGACTTTATTCGTGATCTTTGAAGCATTTGAACAAAGAGGAGCAAACACAGCTGTTCATTGAGCTTATTAATCTGAGACTAGAGATGCAGTTGGTGGAGGACTTGACTAGCAGGCCCAGAGCCTGGGGATCTGTCCCAGGATGGTTGCTTAGAATCCCAGAATCTGAGAGGTGGAGGCAGGAAGATGAGAAATTGAAGGTAATATTCAGCCACATTGAGCCAGTTTTGACAGCACATAATATATGATGGGATGGAGAAAAGATAATCCTAAGGAGCCATACATAAGGCTGTCATCACATAAGGGCAGGAAACCCTCTGCTCTAGGAACCAGGAGGAACTTGTGGAGAGGAACGGGCAGGCTCGTGAGGGGTTATTGAAACGCTACAGCCAACAGGACCCATCAGCCCAATGTGTGAAATGATGGGATAAAAGGAAGTAAAAATTTATCCAGTATCCCAAGCCTTCTTCATGGAGTGCGGTGGCATTTTCAAATACAGAAGGAGGAACAGGCAGACAAAAATATATTCCTACAAGGAAGAAGCATTTATATTACATCCTAGAAGTGTGTGTGTGTGTGTGTGTGTGTGTGTGTGTGTAAGTTCATTGAGGACATCATATTTAATCTAATAACAATGGGTGACTTGGTTACTTGTATTTAATGTTGTTTCTCTTATTACTTAAGCATATTTATGTTCTCAGATTGATGAGTTGGAGAAACACTTCCTGGAACCTTAGCTTGACCTTCCTTGTTAGCAGAGTGTTTGAGGTATATAGATTTTCTTACCTCGTTCAACATCTCTAACCAAGGAGACTCTCAAAATAGCACAAAAGATCTCTATTTTTAACTACAGAGAGTTTTCACCCCAGGAAGGACGTAAGGTTTTTAGCTCAGAAACTCTTTAACCATTCAAAATGAAGGACTTTTCAGATTAATTTTATAGTGTTAATAAATGTAAAATCAATAGCTTGGAGACAATTAAAGTCATGGAATGAAATACAGCTTCGTGGTTGCATTTTTCCCCCTAAGAAGTATTGGTTTCAAATTTTAAGATAAATAAGTATGAAACAATAGTTTTATAATACAGGTTTTGACAACCCCTTCCCAGTGTCACACAGGCCCTGGGTGGGCAGACCACACCCGAGATGACCCCTGCTTAGTGCCACACAGCGGGAAATAACACTCCTGAGAGCACTCCTGGGATGACCCCAGACACCCAGAGGCTCCAGGCCCCACTGAGATGAGCAAGTACATGGTGGAGAGATGGAGGAGACAGAGAAGCAGAAGGATGTGGGCAAAATGGTGAGAGGCAGAGCCGGAGACTTGAAAGAAACGAAGAACAGCCTGATGTGAGTACACTCAGCTTCCCAGTTGCACTTTTTTCCCCTAAGAAGTATTGGTTTCTAAATTTAAGATAAATAACTATGAAACAGTTTTATAAACCTAGGTGATGAAACCTAAGGCCATGGTGAGGTCCTGGCCTGTGCTGTCACCCAGGGCGTGAGAGCAGGAGAGCTGGCCTTGCCCCTCACCAGCTTGGGAGAGCCGGCCCTGCGCCTCGCCTGTACAGCGCAGTAGAGCTGGCCCTGGTTGTGGGGCTTGCAGGTGAGCCAGCCAAGTGGGCATGAGAACTGACATTGCCCCTTCCTGGTTGCTGCATTGGATGGCTTAGCCTGGGCAGGACTGTGAGCTCACTCGCTCCAGTGGTGTGGGTGTGGGAAAGCGGCTGGATTGACCTGCTCACACACTTCTCAGGCTCAGGTGCAGGGTTTTGAGTTGGCCAACTCCGACACCTACCCCATTGATGAACTGCTGGATTCCGTGAAGGGGCTGGTTCTACAGATCAAAACAAAAACAAAAACAACAAAACAAAACAAAACAAAAAAACCCCGACAGGATCTCCATGAGGCAGGGCAGCAACAGGCTATCCAGGAGGAGTCCCAATAAGGTTTCTCTACTGATAATGTTGCAGAATCCAGAGCCTTAAACCAGACCAACGACTCCTTGCAATAAATGTTTTTAAGTGAAAACCTGAAGAAAAAAGGGTTTGTTGTAGAAAACTCTGTGATACATTACAGCTTCCACAATGAGATTTTTTTTTTTTTTCTTTTGACAGGGGACATCGTAAGGACAAGGGGTGGGTATGAAGGGTCAGGATGATGAGTGGTATTTGGGTGTATGATGTGAAACCCACAAAGAGTTGATAGAAAGTTTTCTTAAAAAAAGACTTTTAAACGATAGTTTGTAAAAATGACTAGTTTTACTCTGGGAATAAATAGGCAAATAAGGAAGACTTGTTATTTCAAGTGAAGGCGTTTATAACACAAAATGTCTCAAGCAATTCTTTACTATGTATTATGGTTTTTGCATTTTTTTGATCTGAAATTACAGTTGGAATATGCAATGGCTCCATCTAGAAGAGTAAGATAAAGCCATCTTTCACTTTGCTAATTTTATCCGTTTTAATTAATAATTAACTAACTAATTAATTAATTATTGTGTGGTTGCCTTGCCTGCATGCATTTGTTTGTTCTGTTCTCGGATTTTTTGGTTTTTGACTTTCGGTTTTTGCTTTTTGTTTTATTGCATCATGTGTACACAGTGACCCCAGAGGCCAGAGGAGGGCATCAGATTCCCTGGGACTGACATTTCGGATGGTTGTGAGCTGCCATGTGGGTGCTAGGAGTTGGAACCTTGCAGAGCATCCAGTGCTCCTAACCACTGAGCTATCTCTCCAGTTCCCAACCTTCCTAGTTTTTAACTGTCTTTTGAATCTTAAAGGCTGTCTTTGTAAACAGTAGGGACTGTTCGGTTTTAACTGAGAGGGAGAGGGAGGCGAGATTAAGCTACGTTGAGACACCTAGCATCATTTCCTTTCTTTGGTATGTTTCAAAGTTCTGAGAGAGGAGTGGTTTCATGCCCAACCGTGCTTGGTAAGTCAGCTTGCTCTAGAGAGAATGTAACAGAATGGTGATGACTTGAGCAAAAACACCAGAACATGAACAATAAGAAAGGAAAATACTTTCTGTGTATCTAGGAAAAGAAGCATATGGAAGTAACTGATGTGAAAGCGAGTTTTGTTGACAGTATCCAGTGTTTTGCTTTAAACTTTTAGTTTTGTTTTTAGTGAAGTCTTTAACATGTCTAATTAATCCAGCACCCTCATTTGCAGAGCCTGTTTTCTGGTCAAGCTTGGGTCAGAGCAAGAGTGATGTATCTACCTCCAGCGGAGTCGGGTTGAGTAGTTGTGTGCTCTAGGACATTTTAAACTTGGCCTGTTTGTGACCATTTCCCCTGTGATGTTTCTATGCAACCCTGGTTATGTATGGTCTGATCTACTATGAGCTTTACGATTTCTCTTATGAGGCAGGAAGTGCTCCTTTCCTTCATCTGGTGGGCTTAAACTCTGGAAAATCTAGTTCTGGAATGGCAGTAATGTCAGCAAGCAGTTGTTAAACATCAACTGTGTACCAGGAAATGGTTCTAGCCTCAGTACTTCCTGGATTCATCGATTTAGACATCACATTGAATGAGTTAGTCATTGGGTCTTCCATTTTCCAGATGAATAAATTGAGGCACAGATGAGGCAACTTTCCCAAGGTTACCCAGTCACTAAGTATCAGGATCTCAGGGGTTTCCTAAATTGTGATCAAAATTGAGTAGTTTATTCATATATATATATATATATATGGACATGGACACACACACACACACACACACACACAGAGAGAGAGAGAGAGAGAGAGAGAGAGAGAGAGAGAGAGAGAGAGAGAGAGAGAGAACCAAATTTCTGCACTCATACTGGTGAAACTTCCATTATGAAGTGGGGTAGGGGTTAAACACAGAAATAACAAACAAGAAAATAGTTGATACTAAGTAGCGTCGAGCGCAATGAGGGAAAGTAAACATTTAAACTGATGGCCAACGTGAGGACAGTGAGAGGACAAGGCCCTCTTTTTGATCTGTTGGTCCAGACAGGCTTCTAACAATGGCGGTGCCACGCGCAGAGGGGCAGCAGAGCTTCTAGGCAGGGCAGTGACAAGGTTAAATTTTATTTTACGTTTTAGGAAGCTGTGCAAGGGTTCTGAACAAGGCTCTGGTGTTTTCTGATTGGTTCCTCTTTGTACTTGATTTTACGTTTTGCGATGCCGGAGACCATGCTTAGGTCTCTGCTTGTGTGAGGGAGTGCTCTGCCTCATTGAGCTACGGCCCAGCCTCTCTCCCTTGACCCTCCAGAGCATGAAGGTTTCATATTTTCAAATAAGTTACCATATCTGTCAATTTTTTTTAAGTGGCATGTAGAATTCCAGGTTCCCTTATTGGCACTTTAGTGCGCAGTTCGTTCCGGCTGCCCGCTGCCCTATGCTCTTCTGTTCCCAGGCCCCGCCCCTCTCTCGGTCTTTCCTCTGTAGAATTTCTCCTTCTGCTTTGATAACACGCGCTTCATTTCCCTCTCCACTCCTTCCCTTAAATGCCTATTTTTGTCATTTATTGGAAAGCTCACAAGTGCCAGATCCCCCGGAACTGGACCAACAGAAGATGGGGAGCTGCTTATGTAGGTGCTGGAGCTGAACCCGGATCCTCCACAGAAGCAGAACAAACTCTTACACTGCGGATCCATCTCTCTAGCCCTGAGAATAGTTCTATAAGAAGATGCTTCAGTGGCTTAGCCCAGGGAAATGTTGGATTTTAACCCAAGAAATGTTTCCACAAGTGCCTTGACTATGCTGGACACCTGCCTCTTGGCATTAACTGAGATCCCTTCCCTTTTGTAATTATATACTCTGAGTTTCTGGACTCTTCTTTGTGAAGCTGATCAATGGAAAAATAGAATGGAAGATTGGATATGGTAGGATATAACAGTCCAGACCTCAGTGCTGTCTTTTTATACCTATATTCCCTTGGCTAGAATAGTCAAAATGGCTGCACCCAACTGCAGGAGATGCTGGGAAATGTAGTTCAATGATGTGCCCAGGAGGGAAACAGAACTGCTGTGACAAATAGTTGACCATTCTTTGAGCATAAATCAGTAAACGCACAAATATAACTCATGATAAATGCTGTAAATTAAAACTAGCATGTCTGAGTAAGAATGGGGCGTGGGCGGGTCATGTTTAAGTTGAGGTCTCAGGATAAGAAAGCAAACAGTGGTGGGCAGAGGATAGTGTGGGGATACACAAAGTGTGTGTATGCCCCGAGGCAGGAGGCAGCAGGGGGAATTCAAGGACCTAAAAAGGAGCAGAGTGCCCAAGTGCAGGAGCAGTGGTTTGGGATGAGGCCTGACCGGCAAGCGAGGTCACATCATCTTAAAGTGGTCACAGCACCAGCAAGGCGTGGCATGATTAGTGTTTCTAAGGATATTAGAACAGGACGCTGGCCAGGCCACCTTCAGTGAGAGGTTTCAGTTACCCCCGTATTCCACAGTGAGTGTTTGCTATAGATCAGCAACGAGGACAATTATAGAAGAAGTACTTAGGACTAAATCTATGAGGCTGGGAGGGGGGGAGCTCAGGGGCAGAGTTCTTATCAAGCATATGAGACTAGGGTTAGAGCCCTAGCAACAAGCAAGCAAACAGGCAAGCCAGTTCTGAGGACCCTTGCTCCCCTGTCCCTGTCCCTCTTTAGGGCTGAACACCACGTGGACTGAAGGCGAAGAAGCAGGAGGAGCTGAGTTTGGGAAGACTCCACGGAAAGAGTCTTTTCTGGAGACTGGCGAATGGACACAATGCCTTTCCCTCACCCCACATCTGGCACTGGAGACTTTATTGCAACCACATGGAGAGTTTGACTTGGACCCTCTGAGTCACAGGGACATTTGGGAAATAGCGTATTGGCGTTCAAATAAGGGACTGCTTGGAAAATAACAGCAACCTTTCACTGGAAGCCCAAAGGAATGAGATTCTTGGTAGGAGTACGCACTTGGGGGCGTTGGAAAACGGATCACACTTAAGAGGCCTTTTATCCACCGTGGACAGCATTAGCGGAAAGTGTCCAGCTGTGGCTGAGGCTTTGCCCCGTGTGTGGAGCACATCAGAGGAAGAGGAATCCCCAAGCTGCTCTTAAGTGGTCCTGGGCCGCTGGAACCCATGCCTAGGGACCTGCCGCAGGAAGACCGAGAGTTCCACCGGGGCTATCGTTAAAACCCTGTCTCAGGGCTGTCTCCCCTTCTGTGGCCAGAGTGTATCAAAGCCGGAGGCCAGCTGCGCCTGTTACCGGAGGCACCCCAGGCCCTTATCTCCTTTCCTTCCACCTCTGGCTGGTCAGAGGTCAGTAGAGAGAATGTAGTGGAAAAGGGCCCAGCAGGGAAGAGAGGGCACCCACTACAAAAGCCACCAGCTCGAGTAAGTTTGGGAGGAGACTGGAGAGGAAGCATTTGCTGAAAAGGAAGTTCAGACTTCTGCCCCAACATGCCGGCCTGGGCATTTTTACTGTTGAAATGATACTATTTCATGACAAAAAAAAAAAAAAAAAAAAAAAAAAAAAAGGAAAACTTGCCTTAGATGCTGGGAAAGAATGCCCGTAGTGCTGACTTGAACAGGCTCCGAAGTGCAAAGCTGTTCTCTCTCTTAGGAGGACGTCTACTCCCATATAGGAGTTAGCTATTTTAAACAACCACCTGGGCCCTGATGTGGAAATCAGAGCAGAAAAACGACAGAGGATCAGTTAGGATGCTGATGGACGACTCCTTCACGTCCTAGGTGAGTTAGTCAGTCTTTTGTTGCTGTGACAAAGTACCTGATGCCAGCATGGCAGATTTATTTTTCTCATGGTTCCCAGGTTTCAGTCTATGGGCGCTGGCTCTCTGGTCCCCGGGATGTGATAAACACCCAGTCACAGGAGAACACGAGGGCAGAGCTGCTCACTTTAAATCCACGGCAAAGCAGACCCAGAGAGAATGTCCCGCAAAGGATTGGATGGTCCTTACATATTCAGGTCGGGTCCCCTGTAGCATACATCCTTATACCTCCCCCCACCCCCCAGAGGTGTTCTTCATAAATCTCCTGGTTGCTTCTCAACTCAATCAAGTTTACAATCATGATTTAACCACAAGGCTAGCTGTGTGACTCTGGGCATGTTACTTTTATCTGTTACTCTGTATGTTAGTTTTATCAGCTTGAAGTGAGAATGTACTAGAATCTCTCATGGAGTTGTTAGGAGGACTAAACTTGGCAATTTGTGTTTACTAAAGACTGCCTGGTCCATAGTAAGGATTATGAAGTTTCCGTTATTATTTTTACTTTAAAAATTACTATGTGTCAGACCGAACGCGAGATATCGACGTGGACTCCCTTTAGCAAAAAGAATTCCAAAAGTCATAGTCAGCAGGAAGTGGAAGGGACTGAACTAGGGAGAGGCACAGTGAGAATTACTCCCAGGTTTTTGGCTGCAACACCAGAATGGATGGAATCAAGGCTGAGGAGGTTGGGGAGGTGGGTGCTGGCCTCATACAAAGTCCTAGTTACAGATGCTCCTAAGTGGTCATGTTTTCACAGCATCGGAAGATTTGAGGGTCATAGGAACAGAGTTCTGACATTTAAAATAACTAGAAGTGGTCTTTGTGAGTGTTGTTTCACTAGTTTAGAAAATTGAGGGCCAGGGTAGCTAGGTTATATATGACAATCAGGTTTTTCTTTCAAGAGCCAGGCAGGAATGATACAGGATAGTAACCCTGAGGACTGGCGAAAACAACAGAGGATACAATATTAATTCCCAGACTGGGGCAGGGGAGCTGGCTTGACTGTTAACATTGCGAGCTGTTCTTGCTGATGACCTGTGTTTGGTTCCTACCAGTCATGTCAGGCAGCTCACAACCACCAGTAATGCTAGCTCCAGAGGATCTGGTACCTTCTTCTGGCCTCCATGGGTATCCCTACACACATGGCATGTGCGCGCATGCGCGCACGCATGTATACACACACACACACACACACACACACACACACACTCTTTCTTTGGGTGCTGGGGATTGAACCCACAACTTCACACATGCTAATGCTCTACTACCAAGTTATGTCCCACCCCTAGTTTATACTATTATAACTAATTATTGCTTACTGCCTAGGTACATTATGTGCAAAAAAAATCATATTTCTTTTTTTTTTTTTACAGAGTCATAGAGAAACTGTTTGCTGCCCAAACTAAAAGAAAAAAGAAACAACCCCCCAAAACACCATCTTTCATAATTTTGGAAATTTACTTAAAATTGTGACACATATTAAGTGGATTTGTAATTTGTACCATGAATTTCAAATACAATGTTGGCTGCTTGTCTGTCCTGGAATTTCCATTTGTTTTTCCTTTAAGAGTAAACATGTCCTCTTCCCAGGTCCGAGCGCCAGCGCACAGCCACCTTATCTGCCAACCTCACTTCAGTTTTCTTCTTGAAGGCATTGCATCGGGACTGAGTGACTTCTATTCCAATGACTAGCGGTTTGAAGACTAGCACACCTACCACCTGGGACTGCTTTGGAGTCAGTGGACTCCTGGGTCACCCCCACCTCTCATGTTCTTCATTTTCCTCTTTGTTGGTTTGCACCTCATGCACCTCCATATTTCTAAGTGTTTCTTCAGCAGCAGCATCAACAAAAACATTCAAGAGAGGAAATTTTGGAGTAGGTGTGAACTGGAAAATATCTTTAGTGAACGTTCACACTGATAATTTGTCAGGATACAGCATTCTACATTCAAATAGTTCTGTTTGTTTTAAAGACAGTGTCTCTTTATGTAGCCGGGGCTGGCCTGGAACTTACTATGCAGATCAGGCTGGCTTCTGACTCAAGAAATCCCCCTGCCTCTACCTCTTGTGTGCTGGCATTAAAGTTGTGGACCCACACCAAGAATCTTCAAACCTCTTTCCTCTGAGAACGGAAAAGGCCCTGCTCCATTCTGTTCAAGCCCAGTGTTTACAGCAAGATGAAGCTTGTTGCAGTTCCTTGAAAAACCTTTCTCCCTAAAACCTTGAGAAGCTCCGTGGGCATTGCAGCAGTGCGCACAGGAACCCGGGTGTGCGGCCGACAGATGGCAGATCAAGAATGCGTGTCTAGGCATGACAGAGCGTTATGCAGACATAGGAAGGCCATCCTACCACTTGAGAAAAATATGGAAGACACTGTGCTGAGTGAAATAAAGTCACCATGCAATGACAGTCCTGTGTGATTCTGTTTACACGAGTATCTAGACAGTTAAATAGATGCAGGTGAAGCAGAAGGGTGTTTCCAGCATGAGCGGAGGAGGAGATGGGTGGGTAGTTCACTTGATACAGATAGAATTTTAGTTCTCTGAGTTGAGTGAGCTCTAGATATCAAAACCATGTGCTCGATGTGCTTGGACTGTACTACAAACTAAACGTTTTGTTGTGGAGATGGCTGTCATGTTACATGTTCTTACCACAGTAGTAAGAATAACTAGTGATGCAGCGTCTTGCTAGTGTGCTGATGACAGTTGTAATCCCAGCACTTGGGAGCTGAGAAAAGAGGACTGAAGCCCCCTAACCAACTGACAAAACTAAAACCTTTTCAGTATTTGGTGTTTTAAATTTCCCGAGGGTTGGGCGTAGTGTGCAGAGCTAACTTGTTTGCATGGCATGTAATGGTTCCTGGCACCACTAAAAATGGTTGGAAGAAGGTGCAAAATTAAGTAGAAAGTGAGTTTATGTAGGAAGACAAATTAGCTCACTAGAAACATAAATGGGCCAAGGCTGGCCAGCAGGCTCTGCTTCCTAGAATTTTATAGTACGTGTGATCTGTCTTCATTCATTTTGCTTGACATTCATTACTGGGAACATCCATGACATTCTGTAACTCATCTATCTATCTATCTATCTATCTATCTATCTATCTATCTATCTATCTATCTATCTATCTATCTATCATCTATCATCTATCTATCATCTATCTATCTATCTATCTATCTATCTATCTATCTATCTATCTATCTATCATCTATCTATCTGTGATGGTTTGTATATGCTCAGCCCTGTGTTATTGTGGGGATGGGCTTGGAGATCTTCCTCTTAGATGCCTGAGAATGCCCAGTCTGTTCCTGGCTTCCTTGAGTAAAAATTTAGAACCCTCAGCTCCTCCTGCTCCATGCCTGCCTAGATGCTGCCATGTTTCTGCCTTGATGACAATGTACTGAACCTCTGAACCTGTAAGCCAGCCCCAATTAAGTATTGTCATTTATAAGACTTGCCTTGATCATGGTGTCTGTTTACAGCAGTAAAACCCTAAGATACTATCTCTATCTATCTATCTATCTATCTATCTATCTATCTATCTATCTATCTATCTATCTATCTATCTATAACATTATCTGTCATCTATCTATCATCTATCTATCTATCTATCATCTATCTATCTATCTATCTATCTATCTATCTATCTATCTATCATCTACTATCATCTGCCTATTATTGTCTGATTGACTGTTTTTAACCCACCAGCTTCCAACAAATGCCCAGAGACTTATTATTTATTATAGCGCAGGCTTTAGCTTAGGCTATTTCCTAGCTAGCTGGTATAACTTAATTAACCCCATCTATACTAGCCCATGATTACCACATGGCCTGTTCTTTTCACTGTGTACTCCATGTCTGCCTGGCGAATCTTCCAGCTCTGAATTCTTCCCACAGTTCCTATCTTTGCCTTTCCTCTCCTACCTCAGCTAGAGGCTGTCAGCTCATTATTAAACCAATCAGAATGTGATGGAGAAGAATGTTTACAAAACACCCAGGCAGGTGATGATCCAATAAAATAGCAATACCAAAGTTGGGCCTGTACTCAACTTTCTGCAGGTAGAAAAATCAACATTTAAATACAACAAAGACAACCTTTACACAGTGCACGAAAAGATTATCCCGAGAGTTTATGCGTCTTACGAGCTCTGTCATGGGCTGGTGACACAGCAAAGGCACATGCTGCCAAACCTGACGACCTGAGTTCAGTCCCCAGGACCCACATGGTAAAAGGGAGCACCAAAGGGAGCATCAGTTCCTGCAAGTTGCCCCCGGATCTTCCTAAGGCCGCCATGACACCCAGCCCTCCTATAAACAGAAAATTAAAGATTGTTAGAAGACCCATCCCCAAAGCTGATTCATCTTGCTCTTGTTTTTTTTTTTATTCTACTTGCTAAATATTCTGTATCTATGTTATTAAAAACTCTTCTATGGCATTTCATGGCTTTATCTTTTGCTTTATATTCTGGGGAGGGCATAGACTGACTTCAGGCTATCCTTTGGCTTTTAAATTTTCAGCAATCACATGCTTAATTTCTAAAAATTAAATTTAATTTCCAAAATTCCTGAAAGTTTTTTAAACTTTTTTTTCCTAATGTGTGTGGATGTTTGCCTTCGTGTATGTTAATGCACTGGGTGAATGCAGTGCCTGGAGTGGCCAGAAGAGGGCGCTGTACACATTGGGACTAGAGTTCCTGGCGGTTGTGAGCTGACCTGTGGGTGCTGGGAGTCAAATCTGGATCCTTTGGAAGAACAGACATTGCTTTTAACCATGGAGCCATCTCTCCAGTCCCTCCAATGAGTCTTTCTTTGAATTTTTGTTTTAATGTGTATGGAAGATCAGGGCAAGGCACAGGGTTACTTCAGTCTGATTTCATGGAAAGAAATACCTTTACAACTTTCACTATGTGTATTAAACATTCCTTCCTTCCTCCCTCCCTCCCTCCCTCCCTCCCTCCCTCCCTCCCTCCCTCCCTCCCTCCCTCCCTTCCTTCCTTCCTTCCTTCCTTCCTTCCTTCCTTCCTTCCTTCCTTCCTTCCTTCCTTCCTTTTTTCTTTCTTTCTATATATTTTTATTGGGTATTTTCTTTATTTACATTTCAAATGTTATACCCTTTCCAGGTCCCCCCCCCGCCCCCCGCCCCCCACCCCGCCCGCATGCCCTGAAACCCTTTATCCCATCCCCCCTCTTCCTGCTTTTATAGGGTGTTCCCTACTCCCCTACTCACTCCAAATTGTCCTCCCTGGCCTTCCCCTACACTGGCACATCGAACCTTCACAGGACCAAGGGCCTCTCCTCCCATTGATACCCCACAAGGCTGTCCTCTGCTACATATGTAGCCAGAGCCATGGGTCCCTCCATGTGTACTCTTTGGTTGGTGGTTTAGTCCCTGGGAGCTCTGGGGGATCTGGTTGGTTGATACTGTTGTTCTTCTTATGTTGTTGCAAACCCCTTCAGCTCCTTCAGGCCTTTTTCTAACTCCTCCATTGGGGATGCTGTGGTCAGACCAATGGTTGGCTGCAAGCATCCGGCTCTGTATTTTATATTATTTGGGACTATTGTGAAGGGGGTCATTTCCCCAATTTCTTTCTCAGCCTGTTTATCCTTTGAGTATAGGAAGGCTACTGTTTTGTTTGAGTTAATTTTATATCCAGCTACTTTGCTGAAGTTGTTTATCAGGTTTAGGAGTTCTCTGGTGGAAAATTTTGGGGTCACTTAAGTATACGATCATATCATCTGAAAATAGTAATATTTTGACTTCTCCCTTTCCAATTTGTATCCCCTTGGCCTCCTTTTGTTGTCTAATTGCTCTGGCTAGGACTTCGAGTACTATATTGAACAGGAAGGGAGAGAGTGGGCAGCCCTGTCTAGTCCCTGATTTCAGTGGGATTGTTTCATGTTTCCATTTATTTTGACGTTGGCCACTGGTTTGCTGTATATTACTTTTACTATGTTTAGGTATGGACCTTGAATTCCTGATCTTTCCAAGACTTTTACCGTGAAGGGCTGCTGAATTCTATCAAATGCTTTCTCAGCATTTAAAGAGATGATTATATGTTTTTTTTTCTTTGAGTTTGTTCTTGTGGTGGATTACATTGATGGATTTCCATATATTGAACCATCCCAGCATCCTTGGGATAAAGCCTACTTGATCATGATGGATGATTGTTTTGATGTGTTCTTGGATTTGGTTTGCTACAAAAATCTTGGCTCCCTCAAGGAGGTGGTGCATTGACTCTTTTTGTGAAAACAAGATTTATACTACTTATTATGGAATCATGAGTGGCACGACGATGTTTTGGTTAACAGCAGACAGACCTCACCCACTAAATACAGCTAAATGTGGCAGCCTGGATGTGTAGGTCTTCTTGTGGTGTCCTTGTCCTTTCTGGCTCCCTCAGTCCTTACTGCTATCTTCCACAGGACTCGCAAGCTCGCCTCATGTATGGCTGCAGGCCTCTGCATCTGTTTCCATCAACTGCTGAATGAAACTTCTAGATGACAGTTATGCGAGGCTCCTGTCTGCAAGCACAGCAGAGCGTCATTAATAGTGTCAGGGTTGGTTCTCTCCCGTGGATTGGATCTCGAGTTGGGCCGTCATTGGTTGACCATTCCCTAATCTCTGCTCAGTCTTTATCCCTGGGTATCTGTGGGCAGGAAAGATTTTGGGTGGAAGGTGTTGGGTGGTTTGATGTCCCCTCCTCCACTGGGAGTCCTTCTTGGCTCCAGGGGGTGGCTGCTTCAGGCTCCACATCTCCTGCCACTAGGGGTCTTACTTAGGACCACCACTTGGGGTTATTTTCAACTTAGTGTCTGATATAAATTGTAACCACTGGTCTATCTTTTCATGGTTATCAAACAAAGTAAAACACACATTCGCTGGAAGACTTCTTGAGGCACTCCCTGCCAGCCTTTTAATAAGGTAAAGGTGAATTTTTATAGATACGATGTTTGGAACTCTGCTTATTGTAAGGATTTTGCTGTATCTTCCTTTCTAATGGAATCATTATTAATCCTCCAGAGCTAATAGAAAGTACATACTAACTGTAGACAATGAATAGCATTCATCTTATATTATATACAATATATTAATTATTTTGTAAGATACTTGAAAACCTCTGCAGAACAGGCAACAAATAATATAAGCATAAGAATTCAATATAAAACTGAGGCTGAATGAATGTGTGTGGCAAATGGCTTTTATTCCATCACTTGGGGGCAGAGACAGGAAGAACTCTATGAATTAAGGGCTAGCCTGGTCTAAACCATGAGTTTCAGGTCAGCTAGGGATGCACAATGAAGACCTTTTCTCAATAAATAAAAATATAAATAAAAATAAAAATTCACTTATTTGAGTATTTGTTGCATCTGTTCTGAAAATAAAACCCTAGGCTGTCCATATTATTTCTATCAAGGATAGCATTGGTTTTCTCTTTCATTATTTCTTCAACGAGATATAAAAGAGTCTTACTTCTTGTGCTGGGCTAAATAGAGAGTTTCCTCAATAGTCATGCCTACCTGAAATCTTAGGATTTAATCTTACCTGAAAATAGGGTCTTGGAGACATAATTACTTAGGATGAGGTGAGCCCTAAATCCGGCGATGAGGGTGTTCAGAGGTCTTCTGAGGAGAACGCACAGGATTAGCGTCAGGGGCGCAAAGGCAAAGATCAGAGTCAGGTATCCTTAACTCAAGGACAGCTAGAATTTATATGCAACTGAGGGAATCCAGAAAGTCTGGGGCTACATTCTGCCTCAGAGATTCTGATTGCCTTGATTTTTTTCAGTAACTTTTTTTAAAATTCATTTTATATCCCAATCTCAGCTCTGCCCCAAGTTCCATCCTTACAAGTCCCTCTCCCTGACACCCCCACAATCTTGATTTCGATCTTCTGGCCTCAGAGTAAATTTCTGTTGTTTTGAATGTTTTTTGGTAATTTACTGTAGCAACCCCAGAGAACTGCCTTAACTCGAACTTAAACAAAACCCCCCAAACCAACTCTTTCTCTGAATATCCATAAACTCAGGGTCAACTGACACCGCAAATGACGGCAGTAGATGCGCCTCCAAGGTAAGGTGAGCAAGGGCGGGGCTTCCAATAAGTTTACATCAGGCACTGATACAGAAAGCGGCGTTGCTTCTCTCTCCATACAATAGTTTAACATAAAGCACTTTGCTACAGTTGCATTTTGAAACCGTATGACCATGTGGATATTATTTGTATGAAAGGCAGCCAAAGGGACTGATATAAATAAGGCTTATCAACTTCCGTGCTGCAGAGATACACTGCGCATAGAGTTAACATGGGGGGGGGGGGGGGGAGAGATCTTATTCTTTCAGCGGCCAGAGATGGCTTGATGTTCCTGATAGCGGTTTTAACTTGATCATTAACTTGGAAAGATAGTAGTAAAACTGATAAGGACAACACTTGTGAGAAGGCTGATTAATGCATTTCCTTGGTTGATCAATTTTTGTGATATCATACCATAGAGGGGAAAATATAAAAAAGAATAATAAAGCAGTAATAAAATTACTTTAAAATGTACTTTGGCAAATCATGAATGCGTTTTAACCAGAACAGCTTTACATACTTTCTATAGTTATAGCTATGCCATGCCACTGATTCTGAGGGAAAAGTCATTGAATGAATTAGTTACAGAAAACAGTCTGTGCGGTGGTCCACAGAGGAATCATTAAGTTGTCGTCCTGTTGCTTTGGTGCCCTCTAGTGTCGAAAGTGCAAAATTACACCTAGTCTACCCTACCCTAAGTTGTTTCTGAAGGGTAAGAAAATTAAACAAGAGTTTTCATTTGCTAAATCTATAGAATCTGTTCACAAACAAAATAAATAATACTTCAACTAAGCATACACAACACAGTGTCTCTGTAGTCTCCATAATGTTAGGGGCCCCTTGTTTATTCTTCATATCCCTATAAACAGCATTTTGCTTATATAGTGGTTTTTTTAAAGCCAGATTAATGAAATTCTGAGGCAATTTCTATAACTAATTGTTCTCATTTTCCATCAAAAGATGTTTATGCATTTTATGCATTCATAAAAGTCAATGAAACATATTTATAATATACTGATTCCATTAAAAATACTACAGTTATTTTTTAGCAGTTTCAAATTTGTAATTCACAGTCATTTTGACTGTAATTTGGCATTTGTGCTTCTCTGTTATTCTGGAGAGGTGTGCATTAATAATGGAGATTGTTTTTGTTAGAATTAGGTTCATCCACGGGAGACAGGAAACACCGGGGGTTAAAGTCTGAGCCCCACAGCTGTGTGTCAGCTCCATTTGTTCTGTCTGGGACTGAAGTGAAACTTCTGTTGTCATATGTCCTGTGTCCTCCTGATGTGCTGTTCCTTCACAAGATCCAAGTAGAACAAACAGGCGCAGAACCATTAGGGTGAGCGCATCTCACAGCAGTGTGGAGCGTGCATTTCTGACAGAAGGTCCTGGTGTGGTGGTCCATTACCACTCTAGACTGATAGGCACATCCCAAACCTGAGCTACATAATGTCCTGAAAACCGACGTCCTCTCAGTCCGTTGCCACAAGCTAGTGCTTCCAGTGGCCACAGTTGTACCCGCTTTCTTATGTACCATAGCCTTCCCATCTTTCTGCATAATAACTGTCTCTGGTTTCTTCTGTCTTCACACTTCTGGTCCTTATTTTTCATCTTTCTGATGCTATTCTTCTCTGAAGAAATAGAAGCCACTGGAACCATCCTGTCCTCTGCCAGGTATTCACAGCTCTTACTGGGCTTTACACCTGCTCTTTGGTTGCACTGGAAGAATGTCTATAGCTAATGGCAATGAAGGAATAAAGTTACAATAAGTATGGAGAACCAAGGGTATTTACCAAATGACTAAGGAAATGGGAGCAGGGTCAAGGGGTGAAGGGCTATGCAAGGCATTTATTTAAGATGAGGAAGGCAATACTGTGTGGAAGGGAGGGAGGAGGGATAAACGGCACTAGAGAGGTTTGACAGTACTGTAGGTGATCACATTATTTTATGTTTATCCCAAAACTATATCCATATAAGTGTATGTGTATTTCATCTGCTGTAAAGCTGTGTCTTCATGTGTAACAGGGAAGCTGTGCCCACAAACTCTCAACAGTACTGCAGTCTAAACTAGACTTGAGCACGCGGTGGTGGCTGATGACTGCCGAGAGGGAAGAGCCAGCTCTCCCCAAGAAGGAGCCTCTGATTCGTTATCCAGTGCTAAGTGCTCAGCTCTGAAACGTGTGTCCATATAAGCAACGCTAAATCATCAGGTGATATTTATATAAACTCATTCTATATATGTAATAATGATGATGATGATGAAAGAAAGAGAGGGAATGAACCTGAAAAGGAGGCAACGGATTAGGAGGAAACGATGGGAACATCGTGAACTTACATGGAATTTAAGCCAGATGTTAGGGTATTTGTCACGTTTCTCTACTTTTCTGTTAAATTGTGAGATTTAGAATTATATCCAGGTAGGCAGAATTGTATGAAAGTAACATTCGTTAAATACTAATATATAGAAAAAGATGAAAAGATGGCTCCTAGTGTCTTAGGGTTTCATTGCTGTGAAGAGACACCATGACCACGGCAACGCTTGTTTTTTTTTTTGTTTGTTTGTTTGTTTTTGTTTTTTTGTTTTTTTGTTTTGTTTTTTGAGACAGGGTTTCTCACTGGGGTTCCTGCCTGGCTACAGGAGGTGGCCTCTTCAGGTTCCATATCCCCAGTGTAGTGAGTCACAGCTGAAGTCACCTTCATTGATTCTTGGGCACCTCCCTTATCCCCAGATCTCTGGTATGTCCTCAATGCCTTCCACCTTCCCTCCCCCACCAGTTGCAGATTTCCATTCATTCTCACGGCCATCTGGCCATTTCTCCTGTCCCTCCCCATACCTGGAGTTCAGATTCCCCCATTCCCTTCCCCAAACCCCCTCTCCCACCAAGGACCTTCCTCCATCTGCCTCTTGTGACTATTTTATTCCCTCTTCTATGTGAGATTCAAGGGTCCTTGCGTTTGCATTCTTTTACATGCAGACACTAAGTAACAGTGAGGACCAAAGGAAGGGCCTGGTTTATTGCTTAATATTTATTACTGATGAGTCCTGTGGGGTGTGGCTAGGCAAGGTGTCTTAAGCTATTTTGAATGTGCTTGATACCCTCTTATTAAAGTGTCTACAAAATTTCGAGGTATTTGACACTGGTTTATAGATATTTGCATGTGTAATCTTGCCTCTAATTAACTGTAAGGCCAGGACCAAACCTTAGTGTTTATGGGATAAACTAACTATCTAGCATTTTTCAGTGGTTTGCTTTATTATTAAGCTACATTAACTTAATTATAAATAAGCCTACTTGGGAGTCTATAGGAAAATGAGCTTTGACTAAGTTAATTTGGGTCATATTAGATTTCTTATTAATACTAAAACATAAGTTATGTTTTTTGAATTACTTGAATCTCATTGGGAAAGGGAAATAAAATAGACGTCATGGGTGGATAGAGAGAGGGAGTGGGAAGGGGAACAGGAGGGACCAAGTGAGGGGAGGCTGGAGGGAGAGAGAATTGGAATCAGTGTGGGGGTGGATCTCTGGGATGAGCTAGAAAGCCAGTACAGTGGAAATTCCCAGGAATCTATGAGGATGACCTTAGCTAAGACTATTCCTAGCAATAGGGGATACAGAACCTGAAATAGCCTGTAACCAGGCAAGACTTCCAAGGGAAGGACACAAACTTACCCACAAAATGTTTGACCCACAACTGTCCTGCTTATAAGATGTGCTGGGACAAAGATGGAGCCAAAATTGAGGAACTGGAAAACCAATGATTGGCCTAACTTGAGACCCATGCCAACAGAGTACGCCACATGATATCCTGAGATGTTTGCAGACAGGGACCTAGCATAACTGTCATTTGAGATGCTTCACCCAGCAGCTTATGGTGACAGAAGGAGAGCCCCACGGCTAAACAATAGATGGAGCTTGGGGAATCTTGTGGAAGAGGGAGAGGAAGGACGGAGGGAGCCAGAGAGGCCAAGGACACCACAAGAAAACCTACAAAATCAACCAACCTGGGCCTGCAGGGGTCGAGACTGAACCACCAGCCAGAGAGCGTGTGTGGTATGGACCTAGGCCTCCTACAATCTGTTACAGATGTGCAGCTTTGCCTTCATGTGGGACCCCTAACAGCAGGAGTAGGGCTGTCTCTGACTCTGTTGCTTTTGGATACCTTTCCCCTAGCTGCCTTGACCATCCTCAACAGAAGAAGATGAACCTAGCACTGCAACTTGATATGGCAAAGTGGGTTGATATCCAGGAGAGGCCTCCCCTAGTCTGAGGAGAAAGGGAAACAGGGTGGAGGTGAGGAAAGAGAGGGGAAGGGACTTGGAGGAGAGGAGGGAGGGGAAGCTGTGCTTAGGATGTAAAGTAAATAAATAAATTCAAGATTTTTTTTAAAAAAGTTTCTCTCTCTCTCTCTCTCTCTCTCTCTCTCTCTCTCTCTCTCTCTCTCTCTCTCTCTCTCTCTCTCTCTCCATATAAGCACTTAGTACTATGAACTGTCCTCTTAGCACTGCCATCACTGTGTCCCATAAGTTTGAGTATGTTGTGTATTCATTTTCATTGAATTCTAGAAAGTCCTTAATTTCTTTATTTTTTTCCTGACCAAGTTTTCATTCAGTAGAGAGTTGTTCAGTTTCCATGAGTTTTGAGGCTGTTATTTCACATGTGCAACTGAAAGAAAAAATAGATATTCTGCTATTGTTGCATATAGTGTTCTAGAAATTTTAATTAGTTGATATTGTTATTGAAGTTTAATATTTTCTTCTCCTTTTCTTCTTTCTCTGTCTTCCCTGCCCCCTCTCTGTTTTGATCAAATCTTAGAATTTCATTATGTAGCTCAGGCCAAGCTTCATGATCCTCCTGCCTCAGGCTCTTGATTTCTGGGATTAAAAGCCAACTACCACACCGACTTATATGTATTTTGAAAATGGATACCACTTAACATATAATGCAAAGTTTTTTAGCCATATATGTCTACATTTTCCTTTACAACCTTTTTATTGTTGCCATACATTTAGTTCTGACATGTTATAAACTAACACAATATGTTGTTTATTTCTTACAATTATATTTTAAAGAAACATGGTTGGGCTGGAGAGATGGCTCAACAGTTAAGAGCACTGACTGAGCTTCTGAAGGTCCTGAGTTCAAATTCCAGCAACCACATGGTGGCTCACAACTATCTATAATGAGATCTGATGACCTCTTCTGGTGTGTCTGAAGACAGCTACAGTGTACTTATATATAATAGTAATAAATAAATCTTTAAAAAAAAGAAACATGGTCTTTAATAATAATTATAAATGCCCACACTTGCATTTTGTAAAGTTGTTTTAGTAGCTTTGCTTTATTGTTGACTTATGAATTTATCCAATGAAATAATACAAATACATATTTTATGATGCTTGGTTACATATTTATTGTAGCACTTAGGATGCATTTCACTCTAGAGTATATTAGATGTTGACTGTCTATGAGAGCTATTTCAATGTTATGTTATTTATACTTTTAGCATTTAGAAAAACATATGGTAAAACATGTATGACATAAGTAACATAATAAAATATATGTAAGGCAATGCTATTTTAAGAAATAAATGAGCTTCATGATGTAAGATTTAGGCTTGAACAAGACAAAATAATTCATTTAAAAGCACATGTCAACCCCCCCCCCCCATCCACACACTCAGATACTTAAATATAAAAAGATAAATTTAAAAACAACTGGGGCTATTATACTCTGCAGCTAACTTTCAAAGAACGTGATCAGAGGGCACAAAGTTTCACCGAAATACTTGTTGAGCTATCTTTCTGTCCTTAAGTCTATCTACGGCAATTCTTCATGTTTAGAAGGTCTTGGGCTCACAAGGGAGCCAGGGGTGTGGGAGAGACTTGGAGCAGAGGCAGAAGCTCATGGTGTCCCAGAAGACAAAGGAGATGTCTCAGGATGGGGAGGATGGCAGGCCAGACCTGGGTAAATAAATCAAAGCATTTAACGAACCCATTGAGTTTTGTGATCGTTGGAGGTTCAATAGGCAGGTGGTGGTGTGTAATGTGTGCGCTCTCCTCCCCGCCAAGGTTTCTCTGTGTAGCCCTGGACCTGAAGTCAGAGCTAGGCCTGCCTCTGAGACTGCGTTCTTCTAAGATGAAAGGGAGAGACAAGGAAGAGGAAGTGGATTAGTCGGAAAGTATTCCTTCCTTCTTCAGACCAGGTAGGGCTGTCTCCGCTAGGTCCCGGTGCCTGCTTGCATCTTCCTTGGCATGAGGAGTGGGTGGGTGGCCTTAGGGCACTAGATACTAAAGGGAAAAGGAAGGAGCCTGCCTTATCCCTCCAGGCCTCAGCATGAGGCATAGCTACTTCCACTCAGGGCATGACTCAGTCACAATCATTCCCAGGGCCAAGCAGCAGCTACAGCACTGCAGAGAGTGGTTATTTTGAAAAAGTTGCCAAATTGTTTCACTGGGCTGTATTAAGGTGGGGAAGAGAACCCCACCCTTATACCATGGACCTTTGAGAGAGGCTCCAGGAAGCTTCTTGAAAACTATGTGAGGAGATTCTGGAGGCCCAGATGCACTTTCCCTGCTTCCTGGGAAATGTACTCTCCTTAGCTGCACTTCCAGGACTTGATATTCACCAACTCTTCCTAAGGTCTGGAGGGTGGTGCCCCCACGTCCAACTTCCGGTGAGAGAGGCCTGGTGCCAGGTTCCCTCCCGGCAGTGCTCCCTGTTCTCAAGGTTCCACTGGGGAACCGAAAGGCTCGCGTTGCAGGCAGTTGGGGCTGGCGCGCCCTAGGCGCAGACCCGTGGCCCTGGACAAGTGGTGTGGTCCTGGGGGGTCGTGGCGGCCGCCGTCTCCTGCTGGGCGATGCTACGCTGGCTGCAGGACTTCCTGCTGCCCTCCCAGGCCTGCCAGGATGATAATAACCGCCTGGTCTATGAGATCCTCTTCGAAGACCTGGACCGCAATGGAGATGGAGTGGTGGACATCTTGGAGCTCAGGGAGGGGCTGAAACACTGGAGCTCCTCGTTTGGCATCGACCCGGAGAAGGTGAGCCACTGAGAGAATGTGGCCCTGGGAATGTTGGAAAGAAGTTGCACAGATGCACAGAGCACAGAGCCAACCTGCCGACCTGCCCCTTCCAGAAATTTCCAGAGCTTTTGGAGTAGGTGTGAAATTTCTTTCTGTGGGGTTCTTCATGCAGAATAACATAACCTAGTGAAATGTGTTGTCAGCACATTTATAGTTATAGTTACAGATAGATAGTTATAGTTATAGATAATGACTCAAAATAGTCATTATCTGTAGTGGCAAGATCGCCAGGGCTTTTGCAGAAGATTCTGAGGAACATTTCTTGTCCATAAAGGACTGTGTTATCCTTTGTCTAAAGTAAACCTGCTTTTCTCAAGAGGCTTTCAGCCTAGGGAAAACTTGCCTCAAGATGTTCTACAAACTATATGCAAATGAGTAGTCCGGAATTGGCATCTTTCTCACTTAACAGTATACAAACCTATGGCGAGTCAACAGACCTATATTTTACTAATGCCTTTCATTTATTCTTTTCATAGTATTGTCTTCCTTTTCTAGAATGGCGGTCAGCCCCAATGGCCCCTTTCTAGTTTCCTGGTCTACAGGTATTCCAAGTTAACACACAAATGTAAAGAGTTGCAGCTCTGATCCACATGTGTGAGAATAATTTTTCTGGTCTGGGTTGACAGTGTAAAATAAAATTTTTAAAAAAAATTTTTTAAAAAAAATTGTCTATTTACCTGCATAGTTCATGAGTTTGTTCTTTTTTATGGTCGAAGAAAATTCAGTTGTGTGTACTACATTTTCATTTTCCAATCAGTTGATGGCCATCGAGGCTGTTTTCATTTTGTAATTATTTTGAACAGCCAATGAACATGGCCAAGCAAATATCTCTGTGGTCTAAGAATACAGAGTCCTCTGCAGATATATACCTGTCAGTAGTACCACATGGTAGATCTATTTCTAGCTTTTTGAGGCCACCTCCCTGCCCTGATCCTGATTTCCATCCTGGTTGCTTTAGTTTTCACTCTTACAAATGACAAATGAGCTCTCTTTCCTCTCACCACTGCCAGCAATTGTTACTTGCTTTCTTGATGACAGTTATTCTGACTGGGTCAGGAAATCTCAATGCCCTTTTAATTTCCATTTACTTGATAGATAAAGATATGTAACAGGAACGATTTCCTAGCTATGTGCCTTTCTTCTTTTAAGAACTCTCTGTTCAGTTCATTAGCCTATTTTTAAAAGGGTTTGTTTGGGTTCTTGAGTTCTTCATGTATTCTAGATACCAATCTATCAGATGTATAACTGGCAATGGTGGTTTTTGTTTTTGTTTTTTTCTTGTAGGCTGCTTCTTTAGTTAACAGTTTGCAGTTCAATCTCATAAAGTCTTGTTTGTCAGCCTTTGGCCCAGTTTCTTTCATGAGGGATCCTATTCAGAAAGTCTGACCCTAGCCTATAGCCTTAAGTGTGATCCCTACTCTGTCTTCTAGAAGTAGTTTTATATCTGACATTGAGGTCTTAGATCCATTTGGAACTGCTTTTGTGCAAGGTAAGAGATAAGGGTCAAATTAAATTCTTTAGATAGATATTTATTGGATGTACTGCTTCTAGGAAAACGTGGTTCTTCAGAGCTTAAAACCTAGCAAGCAGTAGATATCCTCCTACAGGCCTTGCAAACTGATCAGTTTCAGTTTCACTATCTTAGTGTCTCCCGATGTCAACTTCTAACAGCGTAGACTTCTGCACATTAGCCCTAGAGCCTGCTGCCTGAAATCCTCCCCAGCCTACAGTGTACTGCATGTCAGAACATGCTGGGCTGTTGCTCTTCCTGCTCAGTTATCTGAAGTTAGGCTAAGTGTTCTTATTCAAGGAAGTTACATCATGTCCAAACGATGAGCCACTGAATCCTTCATATGGTCTTTAAAAGCTGTTAAGGTCTTCTACTTGGTAACTCCTAAATATCTGATCAAGGCATTATCTTACAACATCTCACTGTAATAATGCATTTCAGGATAATTTTGCATGCTTGGATAGCTCTTGACTCAATGGCCTTGGGCATTGGACCCAAGGCTGTCTGGTAATCACAGAGCCCAGAGGGAAACAGAATGGAGACCCTAGACTGGCACTGTGTGGTTTTCTGCTTGCTACTAGAATGTACAATGAGTCCCTGGTCCTCAGTTCTTCATAATCCTCAACTCCTTGTATTGTGTGCTCGAGGAGGGAGTTCATTTATTTAGCACCTGCTATTTAGTTTAGCTGTGACTCTGGAATGGCCAAGTGATGATTTGGGAAGTAGAGCTTTGTGCATGGTCTCTGCTAATTGGCTGGACTGCTAACTTTGTTCATATGCTGGGTAGTGCTTCTAGTGCTTCTAGTCTGATTGCCTCATAGAATATAAACCCATGTGTGTGTGTGTGTATGTGTGTGTGTTCTCCAGAAGAGAAATTTGACAACAGTTGGACAATATTACACTGTTCTCTAAGAATGAGACCAGAGACTATGTTTCCCAGAAATGTACCTCTGAGTATTGTCTTTTTGTCAAATTAGAGCTATAGATTTGGGCTTTTGGCTTAGTGTTTGTTTGATATAATAGTTCAGGGAAACGAGTTACTGTGCTTTTTCAAAATATGTGTATATTAGGCTCTCCTTGCCTGGTCACTTGACAGGCATTTTGGATGAGTGGAGCTACTTCTTGCCTTTCTGGGTCCAGCAAATCCTATCCCCATCGCCTCTGTGCTTCTGGAAGTGACCATCTCCTTGTCTGGATAATTACTGTTGGGGTGTGACCTGCAGATGTATGCATAAACTATTTATTTATTTTATTAGATAATTGCTTTATTTACATTTCAAATGATATCCCCTTTCCGAGTTACCCCTCCAAAAACCTCCTATCCAATCTCCCCTCCCCCTGCTTACCACCCCCTCTCACTTTCCTGGCTGGCATTGCCCTACACTGGGGCATCAAGCCTTCACAGGCCCAATGGTCTCTCCTCTCATTGATGTCTGACAAGGCCATCCTCTGCTACATATGAAGCTGGAGCCATGGGTCCCTCCATGTGGTACTCTTTGGTTGGTGGTTTAGTCCCTGGGAGCTCTGGGGGTACTGATTGGTTCATATTATTGTTCCTCTGTAGAGCTAATTCTCAATCTGTGAGTAGCAAAGTATCTTGCATATTGCTAAGATTCAAAAAGGTAGTAAAATTATAGTTATGAAGGAACTATAATTTTATGGTTGGGGGACACCACAACATGAGGAACTGAATTAAAGGTTCATGGTGTTAGTGAGGTTGAGAACCACTGAAGTAGAGTCAGATTAGGTTAAGCTTCACACTGTGTTTCTGAGGGCAGCCAGAACTTTTACAAGTTGGCTAATGTCTCTGATTGAGTACTGAGTCTGGCAGGAACAGAGAGACTCTATCAAGGTTTATGTATCAGTCACTATACTTTGATCTATTTGCTCTTCTTCTGGTTTTTGTCTGACTGCAAGGATTCAACTGTATTGCTACTCTCAGTGGCCCAAGTGTGGTAAGACTTGTCTGGGCCTCTCAGCAACAGTGTTGGAATATTAGGGAAGCTGGGTGGCTGTCTCTGGTCGGTTGTCTTTTGTCTTGTAGGAGCTTGGACCTGAAGAGGTTCTATCTGGCCTTGCACTGACTTCAGGGAGTGGGAGATGGCATCATCCCTGAAGTGAGCCTGTTGTTCCTGCTTTTATTATTCACTTCTGCCAGTTATGTAGGGTGGTTTCGGGGCTTGCTTCTAAATCTGAGGGGTTTCAAGAAGATGCTTGTTCTATTCTTTGTATGGTCACTAGTTATGTTTTCTTGTATGTGTGCATCTGGTGGAGGAGAACTTAAGACTTTTTGTTCTGTGATATGATAGCACACGCCTTTAATCCCAGCTCTTGGGAGGCAGAGGCAGGCGGATTTCTGAGTTCAAGGCCAGCCTGGTCTACAGAGTGAGTTCCAGGACAGCCAGGGCTACACAGAGAAACCCTGTCTTGGAAACAACAACAACAACAAAACAACAACAACAAAAAATCACTCTTAAAAATGAAACATATATCTCTGCCATAGGTAGAAATCTAGTAGATTGTAAGTGACCATAAAATGGGCATTTTAAAAGTTAATATTTTAAAACTATTTAAATACTATATTACCTGGTGAAGTTGAGTTCACTCTGGTGCGTTTTTTTCTTTAAGAAGTTGGCAAGTTTTGAGGCATGTTAGAATATTACAGACATTTCCCATGATGTAATCAGGAACGAATGACGCTTGAAACAAAGACTCAACTTTTCAAACTGTGATTTAATGTTGTTTAATTCTGTTTTCATGCGAGCACTATACGTGTCCTGCTTATTGGGAAGCAACCACTTGAACCACTGATTTGAGATAGTTTTTGCAGTGTCTAAATCTCCTCAGGATTTCTCCCTTCTTTAACTCATCCTCTACTTTCCTTTCATGCACTTTTATCTTCAGCAAGTCAAATAAAGATGAAATGAACTTAGATCCACAACTTGCTTAGAACTAAGCACCCAGGAAGTCTTGATTGTTATCACCGCCACTGTTATTGCCGTAGCTTTATGATTGACACCTGTCCCACCGCCATGCAAACATTTCATATATTACTGCAATGCCCACTTTTGTTTATCTGCCTAGCACATGTCTACCCTTGTGAATCCAGGCTCATGCAGCCTTCGCTTAGGAAGTCTCTCTCAGTTCTTTCAGCATTTTTACTGGAATTTCAGCATTTATTATCTTTTAGCATTAATTATCTGAAAGCTTACCTTCAGGTAGACAGGGATTACCTTGAATTCCTTGCATTATTACACCTGACATATTCCTTTGCTATGTGGATCATCTCTAGTAGTCTATAATTTGCTTCATACTAGAGACTACCTTTTTGCTTCATTAGTCCCAGCAGTGTGTGGTGTGCACTGTGCAGTGTGCAGTATGTGGTGTACACTATGAAGTGTGTAGTATGTGATGTATGCAAAGCTATGCAGTGTGTGGTGTGTGCGATGCAGTGCTAAGTATGCAGTGTGTGTTATGCAGTGTGAGGTGTGTGGTGTGCGGTGTGATCCAGTTTTCAGCCTATAACATTTATTCTCAAACTCCATAAATACTAAGTATGAGTTATCTAGTCTATCATAGGCCTCTATTTCATACTTTATGCTAGACTTTGATGGTTCAAAAATGAATAATATATGGCCAATGAGGTAAGAGTCTGCTGGGCTTGGAATATAAACATATTTTTACATATGTTTTGAAAGATTTATTTATTTTTCTGTGTAAGTATTTTGCCTCAGTTATGTAAGAGCACTGGGCCTGTGTCTAGTGCCTGTGGAGTCCAGAGAGGGTTCTAGATCCCTCTAAACTGGAGTTACAGGTGGCTGAAAGCTGCCATGTGGGTTCTGGGAACTGAACCCAGATCCCCAGAAGAACAGCAAGTGTTCTTAACTGCTGAGCCATCTTTCCAGACCTATAGTGTTAATTTTTTTCATGTTAAAAAAGCTTAAGGACTTAGTGAGACTTGAACATACATGCTTACTTCACGAAGCTAGGTCTCGAACGAATAAATTAGAATTCCATGTTTATCACATTTAGTGGACAGATTTTTGTCTCTAATTTTTGTCTGTCTTTAAGACCTAATGTTAACATGCACTATGTTAACATGACACAGTGGCTCTACATATGACTGCTGCAATGAGTTTCTTCTCTTGTAGGAAATTTTTAAGAATGCAGATTTGAATGCTGATTCGGGACTGGATTTTGAAGAATTTGTGCAGTACCTTCAAGACCATGAGAAGAAAATGAAACTGGCATTCAAGAGTCTGGACAAAAATGATGATGGTGTGTGAATGTTTCCTCCACAGTTAGCTCGCCGTGACTAAGCGGCGAGAACTTTCTCTGTCTTTCCTTTGCTCCTACTGTCAGATCCAAGCTACTATCTAGCAGTAATTTTTAAATTACTGAGAATATTATAATAGATATTCCTGGGTTTCTATTGCTGTGATAAAGCATAACCAAAAGCAACTTGGGGAGCAAAGGGTCTATTTCTTCTGAATCTTCTAGATGGCAGCGAGGCAACGCTGAGGAAGTCGGGCAGGACCTGAAGAGATGCCATAGAGGAGCACTGCGTGCCGGCTTGTGCCCCTGGCGCGTTCATTCTGCTCCTCTACACCCAGGACTGCCTGTCCACGGATGGTGCTGTCCACAGCAGGCTCGTCCCTTCCACATCAACAGTCAATCCAGAAAATGTCCCACAGGCTTGTCTGTAGGCATATATGGTGGGACATTTTCTTAACTGAGGTTTTTTTTTTTCCCTCAGATGACTCTGGCTTGTGTCAAGTTGACAAAAAACTAACCAGCAATAGGTATTATAATTCCCCTAAATCATATGTGTATGTATATATATATGGTTTGTTTGTTTGCTTTGAGACTTAGGCTTGCCCTAACGACTAAAACCTATGTACTAGACAGTTATGGAATCCATAATTGTGATGAGTGAGATGTGCTAGTATTAGCATGGCATGGCGGCTTTGCATGTGACTGTTGCGATGAGTTCCTTCACTTTTGTAGGAAATTCTTGATCTTGCAAATCACACTTTGTAGCCCTGGCTGACCTGGAACCTGCTATGTAGACCAAGCTGGCATCAAACTCACAGAGATCTCCCTGCCTCTTCTTCCTGAGTACTGGGATAAAAGGTATGCACCATCATGTTTGGCGCATTCAGTATACACACACACACACACACACACACACACACACTGAGCATTTTGCCTGAATTGTATGTCTGTGCATTACATGTGTGGCAGGTGTTCATGGGAATTAGAAGAGGTCATGGATTCCTCAGGACTGGATTTATAGACAGTTGTGAGCTGCCATAAGGGTACAGGAATTCTGGGTCCTTTGGAAGAACAGCCAGTGCTCTTAACCACTGAATCATCTCTCTAGTCCAGTGATTCTCAACCTTCCTAATGCTGCAACCCTTTAATACAGTTTCTCAAAAAATTCAATTATTTTTATTACTGCTTCATAGCTGTAATTTTGCTACTGTTATGAATCACAATTGTAAACGTCTGTGTTTTACAGTGTTCTTAGGTGACCCCTGTGAAAGGGTCATTTGAGTCCCAAAGGGGTTGTGACCCACAGGTTGGGAACCACTGCTCTAGCCCCTCCTTTAAATTTTAATTATTTACTGTTGGAGACAGAATCTCTCAGTGTAGCCCCGGCTGGCTTGGAACTCACTGTGTAGACCAGTCTGGTCTCAAACTTCAAGAGATTGATCTGCCTCTGTTTCTTGAATGCTGGAATTAAAGGCATGCACCACCACACCTGATACCTTCTATTTTTAATTAGTTTTGCAGAGTTTTGTATCCTCTGAATTTAAAGCTTTGTGTATTGGATAGTCCTTCTATTTTTTTTTTATTATTAAATGGAAAATTTGGTGTGGGAGTTTAAAAAGTGACATTTGTGGGCTGGCAGCATGGCTTTGTGGGTGGAAGTACTTCCTCATAGGCCAGGTAGTCTGAGTCGATCTCTGGAACTAACATAACAGTACAAGTAGAGAGCCACTCTTGAAGGTTATCATCACACCTTCACAAGTATCCTGTGTCACATGTGCCTGACATCCCGCCTCCCCCCATCTCAAAAATGAGTCTTGATGATTTTGAAAATATATTTATTTCAGGAAGTTTAGTTAATGTAGACAAACTTCTGAAAGAAAATAAAAATTGCTTAGAATCCTGCTCTTAGTTTCTTTTCTCATTGCCACGATGAAATTCTTCGACGAAGCGTTGCCGTGAAGCCTACCTACCTACCCCCAAATCCGACAAAGCGTTGCCGTGAAGCCTACCTACCCCCAAATCCGAGCAGCTGCCCTTGCTCTGCTAGAAATGGATGGTACGAGCATTGCTGAAGACACCCCACTTTTTGGTCACAGGACATGGAGAAATCAGGCTGGTACTAACCTGTGACCCTCCCCTCCTGTGACCTGTGACCATCCCTCCTTCCTGTGACCTGTGACCATCCCTCCTTCTGGCTGGCTTTCATAGTATAGAAAGGTGTGCTGCAGGCTTCTGGGGAGAAAAGCCAACTCAGCTGTGACCTTTGAGAGCTACAGTAAAGGCTGTTCAGGCATGAATGAAACAGGGTTAACTGCTTTCTGGTCGGATTTTAGGCCTGGTGCAAAGGAGAGAAACCATGTCTGGTACTGTAAACCTGTTTGAGAGCTGGTGGCCTGGAGATCACAGGGTCTCACAGGGAGCCCATCATGGTTTTCCTAAGTCAACATGAGGTCACCCTGCTTTCCAAATACACGTTTATATCCAAAGATTAGTGCTACTCTCCGCCTTCGTCAGAGAAGCTTTTCCTACTGCAGTGGGCTGTGGTTAATGCAGACTCATAACTGGTTGAATTTCCAAGAATAAGGGCTAGTGTAATGCTTGGCTGTTAGTAGGTCCTCTATATTACCTGCTCCAGGACTCAAGGGAACATTGTGGAAGAGATAAGCAGAAAGAACAGAAAAACTGGAGGATGGCAAGATGTGTAGAATGACATTGCTGTTACACTCATGAACTCACCATCGCTGCGGTTACCTACACAAGAGCTGCACATGATTTGGCCTGCTAACCTTCCATCACGAGGCTCCACCCCTCCTTTAGGGATGGACTATGAGCAGTTGGAATACCCAAGGCATAATCCACATATCAAATGATGTCCAAGAAGAACTGAGGAGGAGCCCCTGGTTCTGGAAAGGCTCAGGGAAGCAGTATAGGGCAATACCAGAACAGGGAAGTGGGAAGGGGTGGATGGGGGAACAGGGGGAGGGAAGAGGGCTTATGGGACTTTTGGGGAGTGGGGAGCCAGAAAAGGGGAAATCATTTGAAATGTAAATAAAAAATATATTGAATAAAAAAAAGAAAAGAAAAAAATGGTGGTGAAGGGAAGGTGTCACTATTTTAAGTAATTCCTGACAAGCTGCCCATGCTCCAGAAAATAACCTCCTACTTACAGTCTCACAAAAGCACCCCAATTAAAAAGACATGGAAATAGCAGAGAAAGTTTTGGGGAAGAAAAAAGTCTCACTGGGAGATGGGGGATTAGAGAGGGTATAATGAGGTGTTAAAGTTACTAAAGTGTATTATGTGCATATAGGAAACCAGCAAAGAAAAAAGCACCAACCAAAGCAACTGAAGGGATAAAAGGCTTATTGTGATTCATGGTTCAAAGGAGCAGCCTCTCTGGGTGGGGAACTCCCAGAGGTGGAGCTTGAAGCAGCTGACTGATGCAGAGAGATGATCTTTGGATGTGATCTTTTTCAAGAGCAGCCTTGTTGCTGGATTAAAATTCCTCTACATACAGTGTTTCTATTATCCCCGTTGTAATGATTAATCTTGGTTATCAACTTGAATCAATTTGTAGACTTGCACTGATGGTGGGGGAATGGGTGTGTGGTGTACTGGGCGGGTTGGAGTATGAGAGATTGGGGTAGGCAGACACTCCCCCAGCGTGGATGGTGCTCTTTGGCAATGTCCCAATTAAACAGAGGTCTGAGGTAAAAGAAGTTCTAGTTTTGCCCGCCAACTTTTACTCCTCATTAGTGAATTCCTCTACTCTTGTCACTGCTCCTGCCACCCTCTGCTGGCACTGGAACTTAACTTCTTTGCCTTTGTGGTGGTTTGAATGCAGATGGCCCCTACAAGACTCATATGTGAAAATGCTTGGTCCCCAGTTGGTGGAAGTGTTTGGGAAAGATTTGGAGGCATGGCCTGGTTGGAGAAGGTGTGTTAGTGGTCATGGCCTTGAGGTTTGAGGAGACTTGCCTCATTCCACAGTCTGCCCTTACACGTGGATCAAGACGTGAGCTCTCAGTTGGTCCTGCCACCACGCCTTTGCTCTACCATCATGGGCTCTAACCCTCTGAAGTCATAAGCCTTATAAACACTTTCCTTTGTACATTGCCACGGACACAGTGCTTTATTACAGCAACAGAAAAGTAAGGCAGCCTTCAAAACTGAACTGAAGACCAGTGACTGCAGGAACTATCAAGGCCTTTGGCCTCGTAGACTAAGCATCTGTGAAGTTTTCAACCTCTCTAGCATACAGACAACCACTATTGACTACCCAGCCCATATTGTGTAAACCAATGTAATGGATCACTTTTGTAATATATGTTTAGCCCATCAGTTTTGTTCCTTTATAGAACCTTAAGTAATATATCTGTTAATACACCTTGGTAGTAGAAAAATTCGCCCGAGGCAAATAAGTTTCACATCAAGAAGACATTCCTGAGCTGATATATAATCATACTAGGTCTTAACACGTCAAGCTGGAATATTATAGCTCAGCCTCGGCCTTCAGAAATGTCATTCTAGAGGCATTATCATTTGCCTTCTACTGGCTATGTTGCTTTGAGTAACCCAGGTGTAGGAGTAGGTATAATTATCATCAGGGGTACTGCCTAGCATGCAGAGTGCAGAACTCAGGCCCGGGCGATCCATCAAGGGTGCTGCCTTGATTGGGCTGTCTGCTCCGTGTTGCCCTCTTAGTCCCTGCTACTGTGTATGTCATCGTCATTCCTGTTGTGTAGAGTGTGACCAGGGTGGTTGAAGGGGAGAAAGAGATACTGAGCTTGTTATGGGTTGAGTTGTGTTCTTTACAATACGTCATTTTTGTTCTGCTTATAACCCTTCAGGTAACATACATTTAGCACAATGTAATATATTTTATAGAAGTAGCAAGTGCTAACTGTACTCCTGGAGTTCCTAATATAAAATATTTCAAAAATATGAATACATTCATACAAAATTGCCAAGTCTTTGGGGGAGTTTATCAATCTTTGAGCTAGATAACATTTAGTTATAGAGATTGTGCTGGGTAATGTATCAAGTTGATACAAGCTAAAGTCATCTGAGGAGGGAACCTTAACTGAGAACATGCATTTATAAGATGGGGCTGTAATCAGGTTTGTAGGGCATTTTCTTAATTAGTGATTGATGGGAAAGGATCCATCAATCCATTGTGGGTGGAGCCATCCCTGGGTGGTGATCTCCGGTTCTGTAAGGAGGCCGAACTATACAGAGCCATATTGGGGTGTCATGCCACCTGGTAGGAACTCGACGTTGATCAAGGTGAACGTCCTCTCCCAGCCTTTGTTGAGCGGGGACTCCTGTGCTAGCCAGGATCCTGTTCTACCTAGGGTGGAACGCTCAGAGTGAAGGTGAAGTTCATTGTTCCTCCTGGTCTATGAATTCCTGAATTAAGCAGGTGACCCACCCAGCCAATGTCCAACGAACAGTCAGATCACTTCCCCGGAACACACCCCAGAGTTTGGGGGGAAGGACCTGCCTAAACCCTTAAATTGTCAGACTCTCATTAAACGTGGGGCCTCGATCAGCAATTGAGTCATCCTGGCCTTCGTTCTTTTCGCCACTTCTCCATCTATTCCCAGCTTCTCTTCCAGGAACCCAGTTCGCTGCAGCTGCAGGAAGATACACTGAACAAGCCACAAGGAACAAGTCAGTGAACAACACTTCTTTATGGCCCCTGCATCAGCTCCTGACTCCAGGTTCCTGCTCTGCTTGAGTTCCTGCCCTCACTGCTTTTGATGGTGAACTGTGACATGGAACTGTGAGCGAAATAAACCCTTTTCCTCCCCGAGTTGCTTTTGATCATGGGGCTTCATCACAGCAACAATAACCCTAGTGAAGGTAGTGATTTCCATAGCAGATTAACAATTTTAAAAATATTGGACTTACCAGATGAGCATTTGCTAGGTAAAGAGCTATTGTTTGAAGAAACTTTGGTTCATAGGCTAGTACACTTCCTTATCTGGAGTTTGGAACACCTGAGTCATAAAAAATGTGACTCTGTATGAAAAAGTCTTTGTTGATGGATTAATACCTCACATGTACATAGTTTCTCATACATAATTTCTTAAATGGTTTATGGAAATGAAAAGTATGGCTACATTTATAGTAACATTTTGATGTAATTATAAGTCAGGAGACACTAAAGTTGATATATAGAATGATACACACACACACACACACACACACACACACACACACACACTGAATTATCAGGGCCAGTAAGATGGCTAAATGGGGAAAGGCACTTGCTCCGCAAGTCAGACAACTGACTGATCCTACAGTGAAACTGTGACAGTGACAGTGAGCTGAATCTTGAAACTCATCTTTTGATGTCCACATACACACTGTGGCACTTGGAGATGCTTATGAACTGCAGCAATGACCCCCCCGCCCCCCATGGCACAATAACCCCAAGGGTACAGTAGTGACACACATAACCAATAACTCTCTTATTGGACTTAAGACCTGCTCAACATGAGAGAAATCATGATTGGCACTGGAAACCTAGCCAACTGCCAAAGGCTAGTGAAGTCATGGATTCTGGAGAAAATCCACCACTGCAACTTTACTGACTAGAATAATCCCTAGTTATATTCTAAATATTTGCCCTTATACTCACAGATAAGTGTAGTCTTTACTCCTCATCAAGGAAATTTCTCTTTGCAACAGATGGAGACCATTACAGAAGATCATATGCAGAGCTGCGGAGGCAAGTCGCAACTGATAACATCTGTAACACAACTCCTGCGTCTAAGACTCAGGGGTCCTTATTGAAGAGAGGGCAGAAAGTTACACCTATGAAGTCTCACCATCATGGTTGCCTAAGCAAGACCTGAACAAGGATGACACCAATATACATACTAACGTGGAAGGAGGGAAAAAATGTCAAGAAAGCTCAACCTTAGACAAAGAATGACAGGCATCTAAGGAATCCTGAAAGCTAGATAAATAGTGTTCCCCAGGGAAGAGCATACCAATTGGTTATCAAGTACCAAATGGCTAGTCTTAAAACATATACATACAAGCAGTGTTTCATGGACTTCTCAGGTTGTATTTATATATTTAAGAACACATACACATATAAATATAAATAAGTAAACACACACTCAATACTTCACAACAACTAAAAAGAGGCCATGTAGTTGAGAGAAGGGGAAATGTATAGGAGGGGTTAAGGGAGGAAAAGGAAGGGTGAAATGATACAATTATATTACAATCATAAAAATTAGAAAAAGGGGGAGCTGAACAGATGGCTCAGTGGTTTAAAGCACTGGCTGCTCTTGCAAAGGACCCAGGTTCAGCTCCCAGCATCCATATGGTGGCTCCCAACTGCCTGTAACTCCAGTTTCAGAGGGTCTGACACCCTTACACAGACAAATATTCAGGCAAGACACCAATGCATATAAAAATAAGAATAAATAAATCATTACAATAAAAAAATCGAAAAATAGATAATAAAAGTAAAAAGAATCTGATTTTCTTTTTAAACTTGGAAAATGATGTGTTACAGTTGTGTTTTAGAGTTTGAGGAGAATATGGAATTTTTAATTTTCTCTTCACAACATTGAGCAATGTGAGGGTGAACTACATCGTAGCCATGTGCCTCAGGGCTTCATTGCTGTGAAGGACACCATGACCAAGGCAACTCTTAGAAGAGAAGACATTTAATTGGGGCTGGCTTACAGTTTCAGACAAGGTTCAGGAGAAGGAGATGAGATTTCTACATCTTATTCTGAAGGCAGCCAGGAGGAGACCTGCTTCTGCCCTGGATGGACCTTAAGCATAGGACCTCAAAGCCTATACCCACAGTGACACACTTCCTCCAATAAGGCCACACCTACCCCAACAAGACCATACCTCCTAATAGTGCCACTTCCTATGGGCCAATCATATTCAAACCACCACAACATATGTATATTTATGTGTGTATATATTTAAATATACACACACATAGCACACATATAATATATACATATATGACACACATACCTTGGTTAAAACCAACAGCTCTCTTATTGGACTTAAGACCTACTCAATAAGAGAGAAATATGTGTATGTGTATCTATATGTGTATATGTTATTTAATATAGTTAATGTTTCTTCTAAAAGAGCTGGGTTGTATAAGGATGTTGGATCTTTTACTTTATAAACAAAGTCCTTTATCCTTCTGCCCCTAAATCAGGTTTTCAGCACTAACTTTATCAGCTCTTTTCAAATAGGTACAATAGTTAAATGTGTTACAGTCTATATACCTTGGGGCCAGATGTTGTTTGAAATTTAGACTTTGGAGTTTATAAAAATGCAGTGTGCCTGTGATTTGTAATATTTCAAGTGATGTCTGAGCCATGAGCTATTCATAAATATTTTTGTCCTGAAACGTGAATGTTCACACCTGGACAAATAACTAGGTGAATAGTTCTTGTTCCAGTTTAAAGAGACTTCACTAACAAATGTAAACGTGGTGCCAACATTTCGGAGTTTTTAGGCTTTGAGTCATGAATTTGGGAGTAAAGATCCACCAAACGCAGACTTGTCAATTCAGTATGGTCACATTCTAAGTGTATTTTGTTTTGTCATAGTTTCAGATCCTTAACTTGGTGTTTTTCATTTTTTAAAGGTGTAATAGATGCTTCAGAAGTAGTTGCTGCTGTGAGATCCCTGGGAATCCACATTTCTCTCTCTCAGGCCAACGGCATCCTGAAAAGGTCAGCCTGTGCTCTCATCTTTGATAGTCTATGCCAGAAACTAACTGCCAGACATGGCATTTTCGGTGCTATCTCTTGTTTTGTAGAGAGATTTTTTTTTAAAAAAAAATTCAGATGGATTTCCTTTTTGAGATGATTGAACATGTATTTCTTTAGTCTGTGTGTATATTACCCATTTCTTTATTAATTCATTTGTATTAATTCCTGTGACAAATACATTAAAATGTTTTTTCTCTTGAGGGTCTGGGGAAGATGGCTCAGTGGGTAAAGTGCTTGTGAAACATTAGGACTTGAGCTTGGTTTCCATGTCCTGCTCTCTCGCTCTCTCTCTCTCTCTCTCTCTCTCTCTCTCTCTCTGTGTGTGTGTGTGTGTGTGTGTGTGTGTGTGAACATTGTTCAAAATAAGAAAAGTCTGAAAACTGCTGTAGTTAGGAGGGCCTTAGGAAGACATGCTAACTGTTGTTGTCATCTCAACTTCTCTTAACGTGTGACAGTGATCTAAAAGATAGGCTGTTCTTTAAAGGGGGCGGATGGAAACGACGATGATATCCACGAAGGGCAAAGGAATGGCTTCAGTAACAAACACTCAGGAAGTGTTTGAGTAATGTGAGCAATGATGGTGTTATAAGTGTGATAAACACGATTTAAACTTCCTTTCAGCATGGATTCTGACGGGTCGATGACAGTAGACTGGGACGAATGGAGGGACTACTTTTTCCTCCACCCTGCGAAAAATATCACCGACATTGTTCGTTTCTGGAAGCATTCTACTGTAAGGTTATTCTGCACTTTGTTGCTTTTACTTTTCTTTAATTGTTGTCATTATTATTACATATTCCCTATTTTAGTTTTAGCTCCAGTGGCTAAGAATGTATTATTTCCTTTTAGCAATATTCTACCAATTTTGGAAGGAGATGTAGTATTTTATGTGAAAACATAAAAACCACAATTTGTGTTGTTAAACCCTACATCTTATGATAGGTACCTACTAAAATGATTCACTCTATGTTAAAAATCACCTTGTTATGCATAGTTGGATAGTCCTAGAAAAGTGAAAAAAAAAGTGTTTCCTTTCCTTTTTACATATATATCCCATTACCGAATGGATCACTTGGCATCAGAAATATAAAATTACATATTAAGATTTCAGAATTTAGAGTGAAAAAGCAACAAGTGTACAAGCTATCTGCTCTTTTAATTTTTAGCACCTGGCCCAACGTTGTAAGGAGTTATGGCTGTACCCAAAGAATCACTGCTCAAATCAACTCCAGCAGTGACAGTTGGAGCTCCTCACTACCTGCCCCAATGCTCTGGGTTCCCTAAAGAAAGACGCACACACCGGCCTTATATTTTAATATGCTTTAAACCCCTCAATAGTTGGGCCACTTCCAAATTTCCACGTGGCTAGCACACTCCCCTCCGACATTCCTGAGTTATTACTTACTAAAACTTATAGTCCTTCCTGGCTGCCCCGGACCCAGACCTGCAGCCATCTCCGGCTATGTTCTGCGTCCAGCACACCTCAGGCGTGAGACTTCTACTCCTTTCCAGGCATGGTGGCCTTCCCCCTTCCTGCTCCTTCCTCAGTCTCTTCTTGCCTGGGAATCCTGTCTGTGTCTCTCTGTTCAGCCATTGGCCACCAGCAACTTTATTTACCAGTTAAAACCAACTGGGGCCAGGGTCTCTCAGTGTCTTATGTGTGTGGATTCTCATGTGACTTGGGGGACCAAATTAACATAATAAAGCAGAATTAGACCAAATCCACAACACGGAGTAAAGGAAATCTGTAGTTAAAGACTTGCGTTCTTTAGATGTACAGTGCGGGAATTGAAATCCTAATACCGAATACACAGCATTCTGTTCTCAGTGTCTGTCTTCCCTCCATAGATGGATGGCACACAAGAAAAGGCTATTAGCTCTGCAGTCAGAAGGCCCAAGTTTGAACCCCACATCTCATACTCCCTGTGTGCCCCAATTTCTTCAATTAGATAGTGGGGATAGAGGTCTGAGTTGTTTTGTTTTGTCTTTTCTAGACATGGTTTCTCTCTAGTCCTGGCTGTCCTGGATCTCACTCTGTAGACTAGGCTGGCCCTGAATTCAGAGACCTACCTGCTTCTGCCTCCCAAGTGCAGGGATTAAGAGCACAGGATTAAAGGCTAGTGGTATGAGTTTTAAAGAGTTCAATTAGTGCATTAGTCAATGTATTTAAAACAAGCTAAGCTAAGAACATAAGTATTGAATAAATGTTATGATAGGCACTTGCCTTCATCTGTGTTCAGGAATATTTGAACATATGTGAAGAATATGTTACATCATTTCATACTTGGGTTTGATTTATATAGTGTTGTGATAACACATTTGATATCTTACTTTTTGACTGGCCCTTCAGTGTTCACTTTGTCTCCTGTAACTATTACCCAGGGTGTATTACCACATCTTTCTTTTATTGCGAATAGATTTTTTTTCATGCCATATATTTTGATTAGTTTCCTCTCCCCCAACTCCTTCAAGTGTCTCCCCACATGTCCTTCCCTCTGGATCCACACCCTTTCTGTTTCTCCTTCATTCAGTTGAAAGTTGTTCAGTTTCCATGAGTTTGTAAGCTTTCCGTTGTTTAAATCCAGCTCTAATCCACGGTGGTCTTATTGTATCTGTTGAGATTTGCTTTGTGACCAAGTATGGCGTCAGTTTTGGAGAAAGTTCCATGAGGTACTGAGAAGAGTGTGTGTGTGTGTGTGTGTGTGTGTGTGTATTTGAGTGAAATGTTCTATAAATACATTAGGTCCATTTGGTTTATGATATCAGCCAACTCTAGCATTTCTCCATTTAGTTTCTGGCTAGATGTCCTGTCCATTGGTGAGAGTAAGTTATTGAAATCTTCCACTATAAATATGTGAGGATCAATAAGTTATTTAAGCTGTAGTAATATTTCTTTTTTTTCTTTTTCTATTGAATATCGTCTTCATTTACATTGCTAATGGTAAAACCTTTCCCGATTTTCCCCCTCCCCTAAGACCTCCAACCCTTCTTCCCTCCCCCTGCCTCCATGTACATGCCCCTCCACCTGACACACTCCCATCCCCCTTGGTTTCCCTTTGTTGGGGCCTCTGTTGAGCCTTTACCTGACCAAGGACCATTCCTCCCACTGATGCCCAACAAGGCCTTCCTCTGCCACATTTTTGGCTTGAAACATGTGTGCCCCTTGGTTAATGGTTCAGTTTCTGGGAGTCTTGGGGTGTCTGGGTTGCTGAAATCATTGTTTTTCCCATGGGGCTGTAAACCCCTTCAGCTCCTCTGGACCACCCTCCAGCTCCTCCATTGGGGACCCCATGCCCAGTCCAATAGTTGGTTGCTAGCATCTGCCTCTGTATTTGTAAAGCTCTGGCAGGGTCCCTCTGGAGACAACCATGTCATGTTCTTTTTGGTATACACTTCTTGTCATCCCATAGTAGTGTTAGGGTTTGTTGACTGTTTATAGGATGAATACCCAGGTAGGGCAGTCTCTGGGTGGCCTTTACTTCAGTCTCTGCTCCACACATTGTCTCCCTTATTGCTCCTGTGACTATTTTGTTCCCTTTCTTAGAGGAACCAAAGCACCCTCACTTAAGTCCTCCTCCTTGAGCTTCCTGTGGTGGGTGAATTGTAACTTGTTTATTTTGAGCTTTTGGGCTAACATCCACTTATTAGTGAATGCATATCATGTGTGTTCTTTTGTTATTGGGTTGTCTCGCTCAGGATGACACTTTCTAGTTCCATCCATTTGCCTAGGAATTTCATAAATTCATTGTTTCTAATGCTGAATAGTACTCCATTGTGTATATATACACCACATTTTCTGTATCCATTCCTCTGTTGAGGGACATCTGGGTTCTTTCCATCTTCTGGCTATTATAAATAAGGCAGCTATGAACATAGTGGAACATGTGTCCTTATTACATGTAGGAGCATCTTCTGGGTATATGCCCAGGAGTGGTATAGCTGGGTCTGCAGGTAGTACTATGTCTAATTTTCTGAGGAATTGCCAAATTGATTTCCAGAGTGGTTTTACCAGCTTGCAATCCCACCAGCAATGGAGAAGTGTTCCTTTTCCCCACATCCTCTCCAGCATCTGCTGTCCCCCTGAGTTTTTCATCTTAGCCATTCTGACTGGTGTAAGGCGGAATCTCAGTATTGTTTTGATTAGCATTTCCCTGATAACTAAGGATGCTGAACATTTCCCTGATAATTAAGGATGCTGAATTTAGAGCCATTTGAGTTTCCTCAGTTGAGAATTCCCTGTTTAACTCTCTGCCCCATTTTTGAATAGGGTTATTTGACTCTCTGGAGACTAACTTCTTGAGTTCTTTGTATACTTTGGATATTAGCCCTCTATTGGATGTAGGGTTAGTAAAGATCTTTTCCCAATTTGTTGGTTGCCATTTTGTCCTATTCACTGTGTCCTTTGCCTTACAGAAGCTTTGCAGTTTTATGAGATCCCATTTGTTGATTCTTGTTCTTAGAGCATAAGCCATTGGTGTTCTGTTCAGGAACTTTCCCCCTGTGCCCATGTGTTCAAGATTCGTCCCCACTTTCTCCTCTGTAAGCTTCAGTGTGTCTGGTTTATGTGTAGATCCTTCATCCACTTGGACTTGAGCTTTGTACAAGGAGATAAGAATGGGTCAATTTGCATTTTTCTGTATGCAGATCTCCCGTTGATTCAGCACCATTTGTTAAAAATGCTTTTTTCCACTGGATGTTTTTAGCCCCTTTGTCAAATATTAAGTGACCATATGTATGGGTTCTTTTCTGGGTCTTCATTTCTATTACATTGATCTTCCTGCCTGTCTGCATACCAATATCAAACAGTTTTTATCACTATTGCTCTGTAGTAGAGCTTGAGGTCAGGGATGGTGATTCCCCCAGAAGATTTTTTGTTGTGGAGAATAGTTTTTGCTATCCTGGGTTTTTTGTTATTCCAGATGAATTTGAGAATTGCTCTTTCTAGATCTATGAAGAATTGATTTGGGATTTTGATGGGGATTGCATTGAATCTGTAGATTGCTTTCGGCAAGATGGCCATTTTTACTATACTGATCCTGCCAATCCATGAACATGGGAGATCTTTCCACCTTCTGAGACTTTCTTTGATTTCTTTCTTCAGAGGCTTAAAGTTCTTGTCATATATATCTTTCACTTGCTTTGTTAGGGTCACACCTAGGTGTTGTGAAAGGTGTCATTTCCATAATTTCTTTCTTCTCTTGTTTATCCTTTGAGTAGAGGAAGCTACTGATTGTTTGAGTTAATTTTATATACAGCCACTTTGCTGAAGTTGTTTATCAGCTTTAGGAGTTCTCTGGTGGAAGTCTTGGGGTCACTTAAGTATACTATCATTGTATTTCTTTTATGAACTTTGGTGTCTTTGTATTTTGTTCGTAGATGTTAAGAATTGCAGTGTTTGTGTTTGTGTGTGCAAGCATGTGTGTATGTGTCTGCTATGTGTGTATGTGTGTTTATTCTTTGAGTGTTTACGATCCTTTCCTATCTCTTCTGATAAAATTTGTTTTGAAGTCTATTTTGTCAGATTTTGAATGGCTACAATAGCCTTCTTCTTAGGCCATTTTGGTTGGAATTTATTTTCCCATCCTTTTACCCTGAGGTGATATATATAAGATATGAAGGTGTGTTTCTTTTTTAAAAATTTATTTTTTTTAATTTATTTACATTTCAAGTGTAATCCCCTTGCCCAGTTTCCCCCTCTCCTGGAAACTCCCTATCCCATCATGCCTCCCCTGCTTTTATGAGGGTGTTCTTCCACCCACCCTCCCACTCCCAACTCTCCACCCTTGATTCCCTTACACTGGGGAATCTGTCAAACCTTCATAGGACCAAGGACCTCTCCTTCCACTGATGCCTAAGAAAGCCATCCTCTACTATATATGCAGCTGGAGCCATGTGTACTCCTTGGTTGGTGACTTAGTCCCTGAGAGCTCAGGAGGTCTGGTTGGTTGATACTGTTGTTCTTCCTATGTTGTTCTTCCTTCAGTTCCATCCATCCTTTCTCTAACTCCTTCATTGAGGACCCTATGCTCAGTCCAATGGTTTGCTTAGAGCATCTGCCTCTGTATTTGTCAGGCTCTGGCAGAGCCTCTCAGGATACAGCTATATCAGGCTCCTTTCAACAAACATTTCTTAGTATCCACAGTAGTGTCAGGGTTTGGTGACTGTATCTTGGGCTGAATCCCCAGGTGGATCAGTCTCTGGATGGCCTTTCCTTCAGTCTCTGCTCCATACTTTGTCTCCATATTTGCTCCTGAGAGTATTTTTTTTCATTTTCTAAGAAGGGCCAAAGCACCTACACTTTGGTCTTTTTTCTTCTTGAGCTTCATGTGGTCTGTGAATTGTATCTTGGGCATTCCAAGCTTTTGGGCTAATATCCACTTATCAGCGAGTGTGTACCATGTGTCTTCTTTTGTGATTAGGTTACCTTACTCAGGATGATATTTTCTAGGTCCATCCATTCACCTAAGAATTTCATGAATTCATCATTTTTAATAGCTGAGTAGTACTCCATTGTGTAAATGTACCACATTTTCTGTATCCATTCCTCTGTTGAGGGACATCTGGGTTCTTTCCAGCTTCTGACTATTATAAATATGGCTGCTATGAACATAGTGGAGCATGTGTCCTTATTATATGTTGGAGAATCTTTTGGATATATGCCCAGGAGTGAATCCTCAGGTAGTACTGTGTCTAATTTTCTGAGGAATTGCCAGACTGATTTCCAGAGTGGTTTTACCAGCTTGCAGTCCCACCAACCACAGAGGAGTGTTCCTCTTCTCCACATCCTCACCAGCATTTGCTGTCCCCAGAGTTTTTGATCCTGGCTATTCTGACTGGTGTGAGGTGGAATCTCAGGGTTGTTTTGATTTCCCTGATGACTAAGGATGTTGAACATTTCTTTAGGTGCTTCTTGGCCATTTGATATTATTCAGTTGAAAATTCTTTGTTTAGCTCTGTATCCCGTTTTTTATAGGGTGATTTGATTCTCTGAAGTCTAACTTATTATGTTCTTTGTATATATGGGATATTAGCCCTCTATCAGATGTAGGATTGACAAAGATCTTTTCCCAATCTGTTGGTTGTTGTTTTGTGTCCTTTGACAGTGTCCTTTGCCTTACAGAAGCTTTGCAATTTTATAAGGTCCCATTTGTCTATTGTTGATCTTAGAGCATAAGCCATTAGTGTTCTGTTCAGGAAATTTTCCTCTGTGCCCAGGTGTTTCAGGCTCTTCCCCATTTTTTGCTCTATTAGTTCCAGTGTATCTGGTTTTAGATAGAGGTCCTTGACCCACTTGGACTTGAGCTTTGTACAAGGAGATAAGAATGGGTTGAAGTGCATTCTTCTACATGAAGACCTCCAGTTGAAACAGCACCATTTTCCAACTGGATGGTTTTTGGTCCTTTGTCAAAGATCAAGTGACCATAGGTGTGTGGGTACATTTCCGGGTCTTCAATTCTATTCCATTGATCTTTTTGCCTGTCTTATACCATGTAGTTTTTTGTCACGATTGCTCTGTAGTACTGCTTGAGGTCAGGGATGGTGAAGTTCTTTTATTGAGAATAGTTTTCGCTATCCTGAGATTTTTGTTCTTCCAGATGAATTTGCAAATTGCTCTTTCTAACTCTATGAAGAATTGAATTAGAATTTTGATGAGAATTGCCTTAAATATGCAGATTACGTTCAGCAAGATGGCCATTTTTACTATATTAAACCTGCCAATCCATGAGCATGGGAGATCTTTCCAACTTCTGAGATCTTGGTTGATTTCTTTTTTCAGAGATTTGAAGTTCTTGTCATACAGGCCTTTCACTTGCTTGGTTAGAGTCACAGCAAAATACTTTATATTGTTTGTGGTTATTGTGAAGGGTGTCATTTCCATAATTTCTTTCTCAGTCTGTTTATCCTTTGAGTAGAGGAAGGCTACTGATTGGTTTGAGTTAATTTTATATCTAGCCACTTTGCTGAAGTTATTTATCAGGTTTAAATTCTCTGATGGAATTTTTGGGGTCACTTAAATATACCATCATATTATTCTTCTTTTCCAATTTGTATCCTGTTGACCTCCTTTTTGGTTGTTGTTGTTGTTGTTTTCTAATTGCTCTAGCTAGATGTCAAGTACTATATTGAATAGATAGGGAGAGAGTGGGGCAGCCTTGTCTAGTACCTGATTTTAGTGGGATTGCTTCAGTTTCTCTTCATTTATTTTGATATTGGCTACTGGTTTGCTGTATACTGATTTTTACTATGTTTAGGTATGGGTATTGAATTTCTGATTTTCCAAGACTTTTACCATGAAGTGGTGCTGAATTTTGTTAAATGGTTTTTTAAGCATCTAATGAAATGATTATGCGGGTTTTTTCTCTTTGAGTTTGTTCATGTAGTGCATTACATTGATGGATTTCTGTATATTGAACCATCCCTGCATATGCATACTTGATCATGGTAAATGATCATTTTTGATGTGTTCTTGGGTTTGGCTTGTGAGTATTTTTTGCATCTATATTCATAAGTGAAATTGGACTGAAGTTCTCTTTCTTAGTTGGGTCTTTGTGTGCTTTAGGTATAAGTGTAATTGTGGCTACATAGAACAAATTGGATAGTGTTCCTTCTGTTTCAATTTTGTGGAAAAGTTTGAAGAGTATTGGTATTAGGTCTTCTTTGAAGGTCTGATAGAATACTGCACTAAAACCATCTGTTTGGCAGACTATTGATGACTGCTTCTATCTCTTTAGTGGTTATGGGACTGTTTAGATGGTTTATCTGTTCCTGATTTAACTTTGGCACCTGGCATCTGTCTAGAAAAATTTTCATTTCATCCAGATTTTCCAGTTTTGTTGAGTATAGGCTTTTGTAGTAGGATCTGATTATTTTGTGAATTTCCTTGGTTTCTGTTGTTATGTCTCCCCTTTCATTTCTGATTTTATTAAGTTGGATACTGTCTCTGTGCCCTCTGGTTAGTCTTAGTAAGGGCTTATCTATCTTGTTCATTTTCTCCAAGGACCAGCTCCCATTTTTGTTTACTCTGTGCATAGTTCTTTTTGTTTCTACTTGGTTGATTTTAGCCCTGAGTTGGATTATTTCCTGCCATCTATTCCTCTTGGGTGTATTTGCTTCTTTTTGTTCTAGAGCTTTCAGGTGTGCTGTTAATCTGCTAGTGTAAACTCTCTCCAGTTTCTTTTTGGAGGCACTTAGAGTTAGGAGCTTTCCTCTTAGAACTGCTTTCATTGTCCCATGAGGTTGAGTATGTTGTGCCTTTATTTTCATTAAATTCTAAAGAGTCTTTAATTTCTTTATTTCTTCCTTGACCAAGTTATCATTGAGCAGAGCATTGTTCAGATTCCATTTGTATGTGGGCTGTTTTGTTGTTTTTGTTGGTATTGAAGACTGGCCTTAGTCCGTGGTAATCTGATATGATGCATAGGATGATTTCAATCTTCTTGGATCTGTTAAGGCCTGTTTTGTGAACATTTTGGAGAACATACCATGCGGTGCTGAGAAGAAGGTATATTCTTTTGTTTTAGGAAGAAATATCCTATACATATCTGTTGAATCTATTTGGTTCATAACTTCTGTTAGTTTTACTATGTCTCTGTTTAGTTTCTTTTTCCATGATCTCTCCATTGCTGATGGTGGGGTGTTGAAGTCTCTGACTATTATTGTGTGAGGTGCAATGTGTGCTTTGAGCTTTAGTAAAGTTTGATTTCTGAATGTGGGTGCCTTTGTATTTGGAGTATAGATGTCAAGAATTGAGAGTTCATCTTAGTAGATTTTTCCTTTGATGAGCGTGAGGTATTCTTCCTTATCCTTTTTGATAACTTTTGGTTGAAAGTTGATTTTATTCTATATTAGAATGAGTACTTCAGCTTGTTTCTTGGTACCATTTGCTTGAAATTTTTTCCAGCATTTACTCTGAGGTAGTGTCTATCTTTTTCACTGTTGTGCATTTCCTGTATGTAGCAAAATGTTGGGTCCTGTTTATGGATTTCAGTCTGTTAGTCTATGTCCTTTTATTGGGGAATTGAATCCATTGATGTTAAGAGATATTAAGGAAAAGTGATTGTTGGTTCCTATTATTTTCATTGTTAGAGGTGGAATTGTGTTTGTGTAGTTATCTTCTTTTGGGTTTGTTGAAAGATTGCCTTCTTGCTTTTTCTAGAGTGTAGTTTCCCTCCTTGTGTTGGTGGTGTTTTCCATCTATTATCTTTTGTAGGATTTGTGGAAAGATATTGTGTAAATTTAATTTTTCACAGAATATTTTGGTTTCTATATCTATGGTGATTGAGAATTTTGATGGGTATAGTAGCCTGGGCTGGCATTTGTGTTCTCTTAGGGTCTGTTTGACAACTGCCCCAGATCTTCTGGCTTTTATAGTCTCTGGTGATAGGTCTGGTGCAATTCTGATAGGTCTGCCTTTACATGTTACTTGACCTTTTCCCGTTACTGTTTTAAATATCCTTCCTATGTTTTGTGCATTTGGTGTTTTGATTACTATGTGATGGGAGGAATTTCTTTTCTAGTCTAGTCTATTTGGAGTTCTGTATGCTTCTTGTATGTTCATGGCTATCTCTTTCTTTAAGTTTGTTTTCTTCTATAATTTTGTTGAAGATACTTACTGGCCCTTTAAGTTGTAAATCTTCATTCTCTTCCATACCTATTATCCTTAGGTTTTGTCTTCTCATTGTGTCCTGGATTTCCTGGATGTTTTGTGTTAGGAACATTTTGCTTTTTGCATTTTCTTTGACTGTTGTGTCAGTGTTTTTTATGGTATCCTTTGCACCTGAGATTCTCTCTTCTCTTATATTCTGTTGGTGATGCTTGAATCTATGACTCCTGATCTCTTTCCTAGGTTTTCCATCTCCAGGGTTGTTTCACTTTGTGATTTCTTTGTTGTTTCTACTTTCATTTTTAGATCCTGGATGGTGTTGTTCAATTCCTTCACCTATTTGTTTGTGTTTTTCTGTAATTCTGTAACAGATTTTTTTTGTGTTTCCTCTTTAAGGGCTTCTACCTCCTTACCTGTGTTCTCCTGTATTTCTTTAAGAGAATTATGTCCTTCTTAATGTCCTCTATCATCATCATGAGAAGTGATTTTAAATCTTAATCCTATTTTTTCCAGTGTGATTGTGTATCAAGGACTTGCTATAGTGGGAGAACTGGGTTCTGATGATGCTAAATAACCTTGGTTTCTGTTGCTTATGTTCTTATGCTTGCCTCCCACCATCTGGTTATCTCTAGTGCTACCTGCCCTTGCTGTATCTGACTGGAGCCTGTCCTTCCTGTGATCCTGGTTGTGTCAGAACTCCTCAGAGTCCAGCTGTCTCTGTGATCCTGTGATTCTGTAATCCTGTGATCCTGAGATCCTGAGTGTGTCAGAACTCCTGGGAGTCAAACTGCCTCTGGGATCCTGAGATGCTGGTGTGACCAAGCTCCTGAGATCTTTTTATCCTCTGATCTTGGGCATGTTTGAGAGCCTGCAAGTAGAGCTTCCTCTGGGTGTTGTGGGACTTGGTGTGGAGCTACCGCCCAAGGTCTTCTCAGGGTACCAGCTCAGACCGGAAGGAACCTGTGCCACTGGCCACTGGCTGGGTGGGGTTCCTGTGTCCCTGGATCCTGCTGGTCCCAGTTACTTCCTGGTGTTGGGGCAGATTTTGTGGCCTCCTCACTATGATCCTGTGATCCTGGGCATGTTAGAGCACCCAGGAGTCAAGCTTCCGGAAGGCATAGGTATATTTTCTTGAACTTAAGATTTGCAATTATTTTCCTAGTATGTTGTTTGCCTATTTGGTTGTTGTATTTTCACACTGTTTTTAATTGAAAAGGAATCCTTACTTTTTGGTGCTAAATGAATCAAAAGTCAACTGTCTTTTGTTTGTTTGTTTGTTTTTTGTTTTGTTATGTTTTGGTTTTTTTGGGTGGTAGTTTGAACATGCTTGGCCCATGGGAGATGGCACTATTAGGAGGTGTGGCCATACCAGAGGAGGGGTGGCACTGTTAGAAGGTGTGGCCATATCGGAGGAGGGGTAACCTTGTTAGAGGAAGTGCATCACTTTGCAGGCAGGGCTTTGGCATCTCATATATATATATATATATACTGAAGTCTGGCTAGCGTGGTCCAGAGCCTCCTCCTGGCTGCCTGCAGAAGACAGTCTACTGGTTGCCTTCAGATCAAGATGTAGAGATTTTGACTTCTCCAACACCAATTCTGCCTGCACTATGCCGTGCTTTCTACCATGATTGATAATAGACTGCACCTCTGGAACTTCTGTAAGCCAATCCCCAAATAAATGTTTGCCTTTATAAGACTTGCCTAGGTCATGGTGTCTCTTCATAGCAATAAGACCCTGACTGCCATCCCACCCCAGTCCGGTATGGGGGGGGGGTCCCTGGGATGATGGTTCTCGAAGTCCAGGTGGGTAAGGATTCGGCAGTGACAAATAGAAACAAACACAGAGGCAGTTTGAATCTGAGTGTAATTTGCAGTTCTCAAGCAGGGGATTTTATACATTAAAAAACCAAACATAACAACTCTTAGAAACAGTATCCAGTGAAATAATCACTAATACCGACAAAAATCATTTGGCACAGTAAAATACAAAAATCATAGCATTACAACTCTGAAACTATGTATTCAGTGAATCACAAACAGAACAGGTAGCATCATTATGAATAGAAGTAATTCAAATATAACAATTCTAAAAAGATGTATTCAGCAGGGCGGTAGTCCAAGGCTAGTGGCATATTTCCAAGAGCAGGTTAATAAATCTTTATGGCCAGTGCTCTTAACCACTGAGATAATTCTCCGGCCCCATGTGGTCAATTATTGTTTAACATCTAATAACTGATTTTTTAAAATAAATTTTCAACATATAAATTTAAATTATTTTAATTCTTTCTAATGAAGGCTTTCTTTACCATATACCAAACCCACCTCTGATGACACGAGTATAGCCATATGAAATTTTATTGTTGGGAAAGTTTATATCTATCATAATAATTTTATTAATGATTTAAAATTAAAGCCCTGGTTTCCCCGGAGATAAGGTTATGTTAGTGATCCAATCTCAAGGGATGGTTTCTTGCCCATTATTCTTGCTTAAGATCTTGGCCTAGGCTACCAGGAATCTGTAACTAAGAAAAGAAAAGTAAGAAAGCAAAACAGAAAAATTGCTTGAGAACTAGGGCTCACTATGTTTGCTTTGGCCGAGAGTTCCACAACCAGTTCCAGGAGACCTCTTTCTTTTTAAGTGTAATGCCTCATTTTTTCACATAGATTCTACTGGGGTCGGTGTGGCACCCGACTAAGTTTTCTTTTCTTTTTTTTTATTTTCTATATTATTTGTTTACATTCCAAATGATTTCTCCTTTCCCAGTTCCCCCTCCCCATATGTCCCATAAGCCTTCTTCTCTCCACCCATTCTCCAGTCACCTCCCTCCTTTTTCTCTGTCCTGGAACTCCCCTACAATGCTAGATTAAGCCTTTCCAGGATCAGGACCCTCTCCTTACTTCTTCATGGGAGTTATTTGTTATGCTAATTGTGCCTTGGGTATTCAGAGCTTCTGGGCTAATTAATATCCACTTATCAGAGATTGCATTCCATGTGTATTCTTTGTGATTGGGTTACCTTACTTAGGATGATATTTTCTAGTTCCACCCATTTACCTAAAAATTTCATGAATTCATTGTTTTTAATTGCTGAGTAGTATTCCATTGTGTAAATATACCACATTTTCTGTATCCATTCCTCCATTGAGGGACATCTGGGTTATTTCCAGATTCTAGCTATTATAAATAAGGCTGCTATGTGGATTGGCAGGATTAATATAGTTAAAATGGCCATCTTGCCAAAAGCAATATACAGATTCAACGCAATCCCCATCAAAATCCCAACTCAGTTCTTCACAGAGTTAGAAAAAGCAATTCTCAAATTCATCTGGAATAACAAAAAACCCAGGATAGCTGAAACTATTCTCAACAGTAAAAGAACTTCTGGGGGAATCAGTATCCTAGACCTCAAGCAATACTACAGAGCAATAGTGTTAAAAACTGCATGGTATCGGCACAGTGACAGGCAAGTGGCCCAATGGAATAGACTTGAAGACCCAGAAATGAATCCATATACCTATGGTCACTTGATCTTCAACAAAGGAGCAGAAAACATCCAGTGGAAAAAAGATAGTCTTTTCAACAAATGGTGCTGGCTCAACTGGAGGTCAGCATGCAGAAGAATGCGAATTAATCCATTCTTATCTCCTTGTACTAAGCTGACTAAGTTTTCAACTCCTGCATTTTAAGCAGCATCTTCCTTGTTACAGAGGGATATCACTATCTATCTATCTATCTATCTATCTATCTATCTATCTATCTATCTATCTATCTATCTATCTATCTATCTATCATCTTTGTTTCTTTCTTTCTTTCTTTCTTTCTTTCTTTCTTTCTTTCTTTCTTTCTTTCTTTCTTTCTTTCTTTCTATCTTTCTTTCTTTCTTTCTTTTTTTCTTTCTTTCTTCCTTTTCCTTTTTCTTGTCTTGTCTTTGTGTGTGTGTGTGTGTGTGTGTGTGTGTGTATGTGTGTGTGTGTGTGTGTGTGTGTGTGTGTATGTGTGTGTGTGTGTGTGTGTGTGTGTGTGTGTGCTTGTTTTCTCACAGGTTGAAAAAAGGAGCCGGATCGCTCTCAGGTATCTTCTTAGGACACCCATTTTATTCTTGAGACCCTTACCTTTATAATCTACCTGTGTCTTAGTGGACCCCACTCCATATAATCACCACCCTGTCATTGGTATTAAAGTGTATAAAATTGTGTGTGTGGGCACTAATATCCATCCCATTATATTCTGCTACTTGTTAAAACTTTCACATTGTTCCATGCAAAATAAATTCGATTCTTCCCACAGCCTCTTTTTAAAACTTGTTCCAGTATCAACTTAAAAGCCCAAGATAAAGCCTTATCTCAACATCAAGCTGGGCACAGGTGTGAGTGAGTATAGTTTACCCTGCTGCAAGTTCCCAGGCATCTATCAGAGGGCAACTGTTCTGTTTGGCTTATATGTTGCTTAAAACTACAGGAATTTCATAGGTAAATCAGAGCTTTCTGCTTTCTCTGGGAACATTAAAGGAACATATAGCCTCAATAGACATTCCCACAAAAGAACAACTATATATAACTGGCTAAAATGAAGAGGCAGATGTGTCCATTTTCTGTGGTCTTTCTCCTGTTGGTGCATGAGTCTTCTTGCCTGACCTTCAAAAGCACTTGCATTTGTCAACCTTGGTTTATATTTTGACTCTTTTGCATCTCTCTCTTTCAGTCACCTCCTACTTTCATTTTCTTTCTAATTAGCTGATCTGTGACATTGGGTCTTCTCTAGGCTGATCAACTTGATTTTGCACATAGAATGATGCAATATAAATTCAAAACTTGATATTACCCTTTGTTCTTTATAACCAACCTAGCAAAACAGTAACCATTTCAAACTCTTGGTTTGGTTACTCTAGAATCTTTCTGATTTCTAACAAACACTATAAATTCTTTATAAAGAAATTAAGCAAGTGTGAGTATTGTGTTACACCATGGTGTGCACGTGGCAGGACACAGGCCAGAGCTAGTTTTCTCTTTGCACTGCATAATTTCTGGAAAGCAAACTCAGGTTGTCAGGTTTGGCGGCCATTGTTCTTTATCTGCAGTGTCATTCCACTGGCTTATGCCTTTTTATTTTATTTTTTAAACTTGTCTGTCCTTGCCTACATATGATCTTGTGGTTCTTACAGTAAGTGATATCTTCAGGCATATCATTTTCATTGCCTAAAACATCCCTGCTTATATAGAAAGGTAATATCATAACTGGTGGCCTCATGATATCTGGATTCAAACTAGGGCTTTGAGGCTTCTAAGTTACCATAACTTTAGAAGAATAAAGCATTTATTTCTCCCTAAACATTGAAACTCACTTTCTAGCTGAGCAGTGGTGGTGCATGCCTTTAATCCCAGCACGTGGGAGGCAGAGGCAGGTGGATTTCTTAGTTCGAGGCTAGCCTGGTCTACAGAGTGAGTTCCAGGACAGCCAGGGCTATATAGAGAAACCCTGTCTCGAAAAACAAAACAAAACAAAACAAAACAAAACAAAACAAAACAAAACAAACAAAAAAAAGAAAGAAAGAATGAAAAGAAACTCACTTTCTTTTAAAAGTATTTTTAAACTTACAATTTTTATTTCTAAAATATTACATTTTAATTAGTTCTTTGAGATTTTGTGCAATGTGCTTTGATCATACTTATCTCCACCCAACTCCCCCCAGATCCGTTCTTCCTTCTTGGCCTGCCCAATGTTGTCTCCCTTTTTTAATCCATTAAGACCAATTTATTTATGCATCCAGTGCCTCTGTAGGATTTTCTTAGGATGCCTTTGTTGTTGTAGTTACTACTCTGTATAGCAGTTGATTGTATCTTTTTCTATGCCTCTTGTTATAGAGATAGTAACATAGGTCTCTAAATGCTAGAGGTAGAAACCAACTTTTGTGTGACCTGTCATGAATACAAATCCCAGGGCCCAGCACACTGACACATCCCTTCAGCAATATTTACTGAGCTTATCTTAAGAAGCTAAGATCTAGGTCTCCAACAGTACACAAGGAGACTAGGTATTTGGCCTCATTGGACTTACTTTGTAAAAGAGTGGCCAAGCAATAAACAGAAATAAACTGATTAAGACTGTATTAGTGAGGAAGTGATTGAGTCACGAAGAATTCCTTAGGGCAGAGGGAAAATAATTTGAGAAGGTTCCTGAAAGGGCTTTAATGGAATGAGGGAATAAACCCGGGGAAGCTAAGAGTGGCAACTTGCCTACCACATCCACAGCAATAAGTAGAACCCAAGTCTTCAAGTCTAGCTTGGCACTCTTCACTGTTAGGCTTTAACACTTCAAAAATAGTCTTCAGAAGACAAAATGCGATTGCTAAAGGTAAAATTACTACATAAAACTCATTGTAATACCTATTTTTAAAGAGAAAGTTGGTCAACAAAAGATCATTCTGAGCAGTAAGTTGGAGCACATAAGATGCTGTCCTTGCCTCCTGACTTAGGCTACATCTAAGAATTTCGGATAATGCGTGGGAATTTATTGAGTATTTATTCCTCACCTACTGTGTGGCAGACTTCATGTGAAGTAGTGTGTTCCCTGCTCTCAGGTTTGTATTTTATGGAAGAGATTTTTGTACAAATGGTTTGAGAATTATTTTAAATTAATACTGAAATTAATGAATATTTTAGTTTACATCTTCATGTGAATGTATTAGTCAAAATCATTCAAGTATAAGAACTGTGTACTAAGTAAATTGTCAATCTTTAGTATAGGAGGTGATCTGAAAAAGAAATGTTGAAGTTTTTGGTCCATGTGAAAAGTTTTTCTTGATCTTTGTAGAAAATTATGCTCTTGTTTCTCAACTGTTTACACTTCACTGTCTGATTATTTTTTGTGTTTATCAGATAATTGATATAGGAGAGAGTATTAGTATTCCAGATGAATTTACAGAACAAGAGAAGAAGTCCGGAGAGTGGTGGAAGCGGTTAGTAGCCGCAGGAATAGCCAGTGCGATCACACGGACGTGCGCGGCCCCTTTGGACCGCATGAAAGTCACCATGCAGGTAGTGTGCGTTCGTGCGTGCGTGTGTGCGTGTGTGCGTGCGTGCATGCATGCGTTATCCACTCCTGAAGAGTGGAGGTAACAAGAAGAGTCCTTGATAAGTAGAACGTTGATTTTAAGTGCCTGGCAGATTTCTTAGGATCTTATCATTGAGACTTCAATGAATTAAAATTTGTAATTACAAATCAATACTTGTTAGATACTTTTTCTATAAGAATATAAAAGTCAAGAAAAATGGTGTGAATTAAAATTTGTAACTAAATAATATATGGTTGTTTTCTTGTCCTTTGTTGTTTTGGTGATATTGGTAGCCTTTGGTGCTAAATTAAGAATAGTTATTATACTATAGGATTATTGTGTAAAATTGTAATGTTACTAATTGAGAACTTTGTAAGTTATCTGTAATTATTATTTGTCCTTTCAAAACCTTTAACTCTGCTTAACTATTCAATTTATATGCCATTTTAAGAAAATACCATGTGTTAAAAGGCTATTATTCTGGATTAAGGGAGCTTCATTTATTCACTCCATACATATTCAGTAGGTATGTTATGCATTAGGTGCTTTAATGGGCATTAGGTGCTACAGTGGGTTAGACACACTTTTTACCATTAGAGGAATTATAATACATCAGGGAAAATAAATAGTTAGATGAGAAATATTAAGATACCATTATATAGCTAGACAAAAAAACACACTAGTACTGTGGGGATACCAAGGGAGAATGAATGCATCTCATTTATGTTTCCTGTAGATATATAAGGATATATCGTAGTTAATTTACTCAGTGGAAATAAAGGCTTTAGTTTAATAATCCTAATATAGAGAATATAGATTAGCATATGCTAATGGGACAACTAACCCATTTCCTTCTATGTGTTTGACTCCATGTGTAACCCACATTCTATGCAACAAGGAAGCTAAATTTGGACCATTGTTAGTAAAGGCAAGTTGAACATGTTCTGAAGCACATTAGAAAACTCAGTTTCCCCAGTAACCAGGCCTGTAAGATAATATGAAAATTACATGTAAAGGAAAAATGTATGGACATGTGCAGCAGTACACAGATGGACACATGTACAGCAGTACACAGATGGACACATGTGCAGCAGTACACAGGTGGATACATGTGCAGTAGTACACAGATGGAGACATGTGCAGTAGTACACAGATGGACACATGTGCAGTAGTACACAGGTGGACACATGTGCAGTAGTACACAGATGGAAATATTTTTGAATGGTGACAGAGATGGGAATAGAGCCAAGAAGACAAAGTAAGAAACCCGAGATGCTGTTGTGTGCTAATCACATGCCAGGTGCTAGAAATGCAAAGGTGAAAGATCATAGTTCTTATTTCCCAGAGCATTTCAGGCACATAGAATCAGCCTGCAGTGATGGTATGAAACTGAAAATAGTAACTGTCACTTCAGAGGTTTTTTGGGTTTTTTCCTTTTTTTATTAGATATTTTCTTTATTTGCATTTCAAATGTTATCGCATTTCCTGGTTTTGCTACAGAGCAGGGATAATTAGTTCTCTAATGGGCTATACATGCATCGCTGCATTAGGGAGAGTGCAAAAGCATGTGGCAACATTTGTTGGATGTGAAAGGCTGTTGCACACAGGCATCCACAGCAGCTGTGACTGCACGAACAAGTCCCATGGACAATCAGGCCAGTTAAAAGTACAGCAGGGACAGGGGCGGCTCCCTCATGAAATCCTGCCTCTGAGGAGCTATTGGTACTCGATGGCTGCTGGGGAGGGATGTGAGCTGAGAGTCTCCCCGTGCGGCTGGAGATGGTCCTGCACCCACCTCATGCCTGTAGCATCAAGTAGACGTAAAAAGCACATGAAATGGAGGCAGAGAAGTGATGGGAGATGGAGGGGAGGAAACTGGGGCAGATCTGATCAACACGTTACATATGTACAAAATTAGCAAAGAAATCTTATAAAATTATGGAACAAATGTAGGGTAATGAAAAGATTGAAAAATGGAAAGGAATAAAGCAGATAGAATAGGAAAAGACTGTGAAAAAGAAAAGGAAACTTTAGAACAAAGTTGAGAATAAGGCGCCATAGTAAATGGGAATGAATTAGAGCCAGGTGTGGGAACACAGTTCCGTAACACCAGCACTGGGGAAGGGGAGGCAGGAGATCAAGGTCTAAGAGCATCCTCAGTTATATACCAGGCATTAGGCCAGTCTCCCTCCCTCCCTCCCTCCCCCTTCTTCCCTCCCTCCTCCTCATTCTCTTCTCCCTCCCTCCAGCCTCCCCCTCTCTCACACACACATACACACACACTTTTTATATTAAAAAAAGACATAGAAACACAAAACACAGAAAAGCATAGAGGCAGACATTTACTGAGCTGTATTTCCTGTATATATGTTTGTTAGGGATTCAGTAACAAGGTACCACAATCTGGCATAAAAACAGAAAGCAATTGTATTTCTGGAGCCTGGAAGAGCAATCCAGTGGCCAGCAGGGCTGGCTCCTCTGAGCTTAGGGCGTGGACTCTGCAGTCTCTCCTTGACTTGGATCTGGCCGTCTTCCTAGCACGTCTCGTTGCCTCCCTTTATGGTGTGCTAGGTCTCTGTGTCCAATTTCCCTTTTATAAGAATAAAGGTCATATCAGTTTAACTTTATTTCATCTACAAAACCCTATTTAAATAAGACCACACCCCAAGGGCTCTGGACTTGTATGAGTTAGGAATTCAACAAATGCATTTTGGGAGTTGCAATTCAAGTCATCATACCTTGAAACCTCAACATATTCACTTTGAAAGTTTGATGTAGCTTCTGCCGCTGTCAGCCTTTTTCTGCTGTGGCAGAACCTTGCCAGGTCTGCCATAGTGAAGAATCCATTTCTTGATACTTCCTAGAGAACCAGCCACTCAGGGCAATTGATAAGAACCCCAACTCCTACCTCTGGAGGCCCAGAGCTGCTACCAGGGGTCCAGCAGCACTCACTCCCCAGCAACCACCAAAAGACCCACCCTTCTGAATAGTACTCCCCTTTCCAATCCTTCCCCCACTTCTGCCACCGCCAGCCCTTTCTGCTGTGACAGAACCTTGCCTGGTCTGCTACAATGAAGACACCATTTCCTGGTACTTCCTAGAGAACCAGCCACACTCAGGGCATTTGAGAACCAGCCGCACTCAGGTCATTTGGAGTGTGGAGAAGCCTGGGAGCACAGGAGAGCTGGTCTCCCAAGAGAGCCTACATGTGTGCACAGAGAGAATGGGAATCTCAGGAGTACAGATACACAGGCTTGCAGGACAGATAAACCAAAATCAGAGACAGCAAGACCAGCTACACCAGAGAAAACTAGATGGCAAAAGGCAAACACAAGATTATTACCAACAGAAACCAAGGCAACATGACACCATCAGAACCCAGTTCTCCCACAACAGCAAATCCTAGATACCCCAACAGACCTGAAAAGCAAGAACTGGATTTAAAATCACATCTCATGATGCTGATAGAGGACTTCAAAAAGGACATAAATAACTCCCTTAAAGAAATACAGGAGAACATGGGTCAACAGGTAGAAGCCCTTAAAGAGGAAACACAAAAATCCCTTAAAGAAACACAGGAGAACATGGGTCAATAGGTAGAAGCCCTTAAAGAGGAAACAAAAACATTTCTTAAAGAATTTCAGGAAAACACAAACAAACAAATGAAGGAATTGAGCAAAACTATCCAGGGTCTAAAAATGGAAGTAGAAACGATAAAGAAATTACAAAGTGAGACATCTCTGGAGATAGAAAACCTTGGAAAGAATTCAGGAGTCACAGATGCAAGCATCACCAATAGAATACAAGAGATGGAAGAAAGAACCTCAGGTGCTGAAGATACCATAGAAAACATTGACTCAACAGTCAAAGAAAATGCAAAATGCAAAAAGCCTGTAACATCCAGGAAATCCAGGATATAATGAGACCAAACCTAAGGATTATAGGTATAGAAGAGAGTGAAGATTTACAACTTAAAGGGCCAGTAAATATATTCAACTAAATTATAGAAAAAAAGTCCCTAACCTAAAAAGAGAGATGACTATGAACATACAAGAAGCTTATAGAACTCCAAACAGACTGGACCAGAACAGAAACTCCTCCTGACACATAATAATCAAAACACTAAATGCACTAAACAAGGAATATTAAAAGCAGTAAGGGAAAAAGGACAAGTAACATATAAAGGCAGACCTATCAGATTTATACCAGACTTCTTACCGGAAACTATGAAGGCTACAGATCCTGGGCAGATGTCATACAGACCCTAAGAGAACATAAATGTCAGCCTAGGGTACTATACTCAGCAAAACTCTCAATTACCATAGATAGACAAAACAAGACTTTCCATGACAAAACCAAATTTACACAATATCTTTCCACAAATCCAGCCCTTCAAAGGATAATGGGTGGAAAATACCAACACAAGGCAGGAAACTACACCCTAGAAAAAGCAATAAAGTAATCTTCTTTTAACAAACCCAAAAGAAGATAGCCCTGCAAACAGAATCCCACTTTTAACAATGAAAATAACAGGAAGCAACAATCACTTTTCTTTAATATCTCTTAACATCAATAGTCTCAATTCCCCAATAAAAAGACATAGACTAACAGACTGGATACGTAAGCAGGAACCAATATTTTGCTGCATAAAAGAACCCCACCTCAGTGACAAAGACACTCACTACCTCAGAGTCAAAGGTTGGAAAATAAATTTCTAAGCAATTGGTCCCAAGAAACAAGCTGGAGTGGCCATACTTATATTGGATAAAATAAGCTTTCAACCAAAAGTTGTCAAAAAAGAGGAGGAGGGACATTTCATACTTGTCAAAGGAAAAAAATCTACCAAGATGAACTCTCAATTCTGAACAGCTTCAAATGCAAGGGCACCCAGATTCATAAAAGAAACTTTACTAAAGCTCAAAACACACATTGCATCCCACACAATCATAGTGGGACTTCAACACCTCACTCTCAACAATGGAAAAATCATGGAAACATAAACTAAGCAGAGACACAATGAAACTAACTAAAGTTATGGACCAAATGGATCTAACATATTTATAGAACATTCAATCCTCAAGCAAAAGAATATACTTTCTTCTCAGCACCTCATGGTACCTTCTCCAAAACTGACCATATAATTGGTCACAAAACAGGCCTCAACAGATACAGGAGTGTTGAAATAATTCCATGTACCCTATCAGATCACCACAGTCTAAGGCTGGTCTTAAGTTCAAACAAATACAACAGAAAACACACATACACATGGACATTGAATAATGCTCTACTCAGTGATAGCTTGGTCAAGGAAGAAATAAAGAAATTAAAGACTTTTTAGAATTTAATGAAAATGAAGACACAACATACCAAAACTTACGGGACTCAATGAAAGCAGTGGTAAGAGAAAAGCTCATAGCTCTGAGTGCCTCCAAAAAGAAAATGGAGAGAGCTTACACTAACAGCTTGACAACATACCTGAAAGCTCTAGAGAAAAAAGAAGCAAATACACCCAAGAGGAGTAGACAACAGGAAATAATCAAACTCAGGGCCGAAATCAACCAAATATAAACAAAAAGAACTATACAAAGAATCCACAAAACCAGGAGCTGGTTCTTTGAGAAAATCAACAAGATAGATAAACCCTTAGCTAGACTAACCAGAGGGCTCAGAGGCACTACCTAAATTAATAAAATCAGAAATGAAAAGGGAGACATAACAACAGAAACTATGGAAATTCAAAAAATCATTGGATCCTACTAAAAGAGCATATACTCAACAAAATTGGAAAATCTGGACGAAGTGGACAATTTTTTAGATACATACCAGGTGCCAACATTAAAACAGGATCAGATAAACCATCTAAATAGCCGCCTAAGTCCTGAGGAAATAGAAGCAGTTGTTAATAGTCTTCCAACCGAAAAAAGCCCAGGACCAGATGGATTTAGTGGGAAATTCTATCAGATCTTCAAAGAAGAGCTAACACTCTTACTCTTCAAACTATTCCACAAAATAGAAACTCAAGGAATACTACCCAATTCATTCTATGAAGCCACAATAACGCCTATACCTAAACCAAACAAAGACCAAACAAGGAAAGAGAACTTCAGACCAATTTTCCTTATGAACATTGGTGCAAAAATATGCAACAAAATTCTGGCCAACTGAATCCAAGAATGCATCAAAACAATAATTCACCATGATCAAGTAGGTTTTATCCCAGGGATGCAGGAATGGTTCAATATACAGAAATCCATCAATGCAATCCACTACATAAACAAACTCAAAGAAAAAACCCACCTGGTCATTTCATTAGATGCTAAAAAAGCTCTTGACAAAATTCAGCATCCTTTCATGCTAAAAGTCTTGGAGAGATCAGGAATTCAAGGCCCATATCTAAAAATAGTGAAAGCAATATACTGTAAACAGGTAGCCAACATCAAACTAGAGAAACTTGAAGCAATCCCACTAAAATTGGGGACCAAACAAGGCTGTTCACTCTATCTATTCAATATAGTACTGTCCTAGCCAGAGCAATTAGACAACAAAAGGAGGTCAAAGGGATACAAATTGGAAAGTAAGAAGTCAAAGTATCACTATTTGCAGATGATATGATCATATACTTAAGCATCCCCAAAAATTCCACCAGAGAACTCCTAAAGTTGATAAACAACTTCAGCAAAGTGGATGGATATAAAATTAACTCAAGCAAATCAGTAACCTTCCTATACTCAAAGGATAAACAAGCTGAGAAAGAAATTAGGGAAATGACACCCTTCACAATAGTCACAAATAATATGAGATACCTTGGTGTGACTCTAACCAAGCAAGTGAAAGATCTGTATGACAAGAACTTCAAGCCTCTGAAGAAAGAAATTGTAGAAGATCCCAGAAGATGGAAAGCTTTCCCATGCTCAGGCATTGGAAGGATTAATATAGTAAAAATGGCCATATTGCCAAAAGCAATTTACAGATTCAGTGTAATCCTCATCAGAATTCCAAATCAATTTTTCATAGAGCTAGAAAGAGAAATCTGCAAATTCATTTGGAATAACAGAAAACCCAGGATAGCAAAAGCTATTCTCCAAAACAAAAGATCTCCTGGGGGAATCACCATCCCTGACCTCAAGATCTACTACAGAGCAATAGTGATTAAAAAAAACAAAAACAAAAAACTATGGTATTGGTATGGAGACAGGCAGGAAGATCAGTGGAATAGAATTGAAGACCCAGAAAATAACCCACACACCTAGGGTCACTTGATATTTGACAAAGGAGCTAGAACCATCCAGTGAAAAAGGACAGCATTTTTAGTAAATGGTGCTGGATCAACTGGAGGTCAGCATGCAGAAAAATGCAGATAGATCCATTCTTATCTTCTTATACAAAGCTCAAGTCCAAGTGGATCTAGGACCTACACATAAAACCAGATACGCTGAAGCTTATAGAGAAGAAAGTGGGGAAGAACCTTGAACACATGGGTACAGGGGAAACTTTCCTGAGTAGAACACCAATGGCTTATGCTCTAAGAACAAGAATGGACAAATGGGACCTCATAAAACTGCAAAGCTTCTGTAAGGCAAAGGACACTGTCAATAGGACAAAATGGCAACCAACAGATTGGGAAAAGATCTTTACCAATCTTACATCCAATAGAGGGCTAATATCCAATGTATACAAAGAACTCAAGAAGTTAGACTCCAGAGTGTCAGATAACCCTATTAAAAATGGGGTACAGAGGTAAATAGGGAATTTTCAACTGAGGAAACTTGAATGGCTCTGAAACACCTAAAGAAATGATCAGCATCCTTAGTTATCAGGGAAATGCAAATCAAAACAGCCTGAGATTTCATCTCACATCAATAAGAGTGGCTAATATGAAAAGCTCAGGGAACAGCAGATGCTGGACAGGATGTGGAGAAAGAGGAACACTTCTCCATTGCTAGTGGGATTACAAGCTGGTAAAACCACTCTGGAAATCAGTTTGTCAGTTCCTCAGAAAATTGGACAGAGTACTACTTGAGGACCTAACTATACCATTCCTGGGCATATACCCAGAAGATACTCCAACATGTAATAAGGACACATGTTCCGCTATGTTCATAGCAGCCCTATTTATAATAGCTAGAAGCTGGAAAGAACCCAGATGTCCTTAAACAGAAGAATGGATACAGAAATTGTTGTATACATACACAATGGAGTACTATTCAGCTATTAAAAACAACGAATTCATGAAATTCTTGGGCAAATGGATGGAACTAGAAGTGTCATCCTGAGTGAGGTAACAAAAGAGCACACATGGTATGTACTCACTGATAAGTGGATGTTAGCCCAAAAGCTCAAAATAAAGAAGTTACAATTCAGAGACCACAGGAAGCTCAAGATGAAGGAAGACCAAAGTGGGAGTGCTTTGGTTCCTCTGATAAAGGGAACAAAATACTCAAAGGAGCGATAAAGGTACAAAGTGTGGAGCAGAGACTAAAGTAAAGGCCACCCAGAGACTGCCCTACCTGGGGATTCATCCTATAAACAGTCAACAAACCCTGAAACTACTATGGATGACAAGAAGTGAGTACTGAAAGGAGCCTGTTATGGTTGTCTCCAGAGGGGCCCTGCCAGTGCCTTACACATAGAGAAGAGCATATTAGCAGCTAACCATTGGAATGAACAAGGGGTTCCCAATGGAGGAGTTGGAGGGTGGACTGGAGGAGCTTGGGGGGTTTACAGTCCTATGGGAAGAACGATGATGTTGGCCAACCAGATGCCCCGGGGCTCCCAGGAACTAAGCCATCAACCAAGGGGTAAGCATGGTTCCAGCCAAAAGTGTGGCAGAGGAATGCCTTGTTGGGCATCATTGGGAGGAGTGGTCCTTGGTCATGTGAAGGCTCAATAGAGGCCCCAGCATGGGGAAATTCAGGGGGGGTTGTGGGAGTGGGCTGGGCATATTCTGGGAGGCAGGGATGGGAGAACGGGCTGGGGGTTTTTGGGGAGAGGGGAAAACCAGGAAGGGGTATAACATTTGAAATGTAAATGAAGAATATATTCAATTAAAAAACAAAGAAAGTTTGATGTATTTGCATCTAATTCTGTTTCCAGAGCATATTTTGATATGCTCTTTAGTAATCTTTGGGTATCATTTTCTTGTGCGAAGAGTTTCTGATAATTGAATTATTTCTGTCTTTTATAACTTGTCTTTATTTTCCTTTGATGTTTTAGGAAAATCCCATTATTTACCTAGACTACTGTATTTTATCCAATACATAGATACGTATATTCATACTTATACATATCCATACTGATGATAAAGTTTAATTTATAATTAAGCATAATAAGAGATTACTAAGGTAGTATGGTCATGATCATAGACTCTAATGCGAGTTACGTGGATTTCACGCTTTCTCTTAAGGAAGCACTTTGTTACCTCTGGCATATGCACCTTGCAGATATCAGTCCTGCTGAGCTCTGGGGCCTTGGTGAAGTGAAATGGTACCGGAACACACGTACTATGGTAATCCTGTAGTAGTAGATTTGAGAACTGAGATAGCTCCTGACTGATTCCTGGGTAGGCAGACTATACCGTATAGCTACAGTGCACAGAGTTACTCATGAGCCTGGACGGCAAAACGGAGTTGAGTGTGGGTGACTTCACTACCTATGCCGAGCAGGATGCAAGGTAAAGCACACGGAGTGTTTATCTCTGAGATTCTACTTTATTTCTATTACGGGATAGAGGGAACATTACTGGGGACAAGAGAAATACTAACATTGGTTTTATGTGACTGAAGGAAAATGAAACAGCTGTTGAAAGCTATGAGGTATATGGTATAATTGTTTCACCAGCAATGAAATTATTTTATATTACCAGCAAAATAAATTGATGCATTTGCTGGTTATCTCTAGGTTAGAAGTTCAAAACTGACTAAGATGGGGCTGGTCCATATGTTCAAACAGATGGTGAAGGAGGGAGGCTTTTTCTCTCTCTGGCGAGGAAATGGTATAAATGTTTTAAAAATTGCACCAGAGACAGTAATCAAGATCGGGGCCTACGAACAGGTAAGGTGCTATTGACTTAATAACGTTTTAAACTTAATTTTTAGAAGTTTAGACTTTTGAAAAGGGGGCACATGTATGTATAAGCAGTAGTTGTTGGTGCAAACATTACTGCTTTGTTTTCCTTTGGTTTCTTGTGCTTTCTTATGATAAGGTGTAGGTTACAGCGCAGTATCATGACAGGCCTGTGACTAGCTCTCTTCATTGTCACAGCATACGAGGTGTCCACAAAACACTTAATAATTGCTCTTTTCCTAGAACCATTTGAATGTTTTTCAGAGATTTCTGCCTATTTATTAATGAACCAAGAATTAGTGAAGAAAAAGTTGAGAAATGTGCACTGAATTACAGGGTTTCTCTGTGTAGCCCTGGCTGTCCTGAAACTCACTTTGTAGACCACCAGGCTGGCCTCAAACTCATGGTGATCCACCTGCTCCCGAGAGCTGGGATTAAAAGTGTGCGCTTCCACCTCTGAGCCTGATTAGAACTCTTAATACTACTGGGTGTGGTGGTGCACGCCTGTAATCCCAGCACTTGGGAGGCAGAGGCAGGCAGATTTCTGGGTTCAAGGCCAGCCTGGTCTACAGAGTGAGTTCCAGGACAGCCAGGGCTACACAGAGAAACCCTGTCTAGAAAAAAACAAAAAACAAAACAAAACAAAACAAAACAAAAGAACTCTTAATACTACCTTGAGCAGAAATGAGGGAGAGTTTCTTCTTGTTCTGGGCCTTGGGGAACACCTCCACTTTCCCCTTTGACTGTAAGGTTTCTCTAAGTCTATTCACATCCATCTTAAGCTTCTACAACAGCTGTGAGACACTCAGTAATTTATAAAGAAAAAAGATGTGTGTCTCACGGTTCTAGAGGCTATGAAGTTCAAGACAACAAATGCTTTGAGAGTCTTCCAGCCACACAATCGTATGGTGGAAGATGGGCGGTCAAAAGAATGCGTGTAAAAGGCAAGAAGGGCTGCTCAACTTCATCCCGCTCCACTCTAGCAGTAAGCTTCGATCCACTCCTGTGATAGTTTGGTTATCAAGCCGTTGATAAGAGAGGGGCCCCTGTTGCCTAATCACCTCATAAAGGCCCTACTTGTTAATACTGCTACTGTGTGGTTATTTATGATAAAAAAATGTGATGGTTAATTTTAAAGGGCAACTTGACAGAATCATTCAATTGTGAAGAAAGTCTCAGAGACATTGCATAGATTGTCTTGTCTATGGGCATTTCTGTGGAGGATTTTCTTCATTACCTCAATCAATGTGGAACGACTCAGGTTGAAAATGGGCGGCAACATTCCTTGGTTTGGGGCCATACTATTTAAGAGTAGAAAAGCTAGCTGCACACTAACCATGAATGCGGTTTTCCCCCCTCTTTCTGATCTTGCCTGTGGATGTTACTGGCTGCTGCTTCAGACTCCTGCTATTTTGACTTTCCTGCTGAGGGACTGTACCCTGGAATAGTGAGCTCAAACAAACTTTCTCCACTCAGTTTCTTGGACACAGCAGCAGAAATGAAACTAGAACACACGGCAGTTAGATTCCATCAGTGTGGAAGAGGGAGGGACTCAAGCCACAGTGTTAGGCGGGCTTTTCCTGTCTGATCTTATGGAGATAAGTTCCTTCAATATCTATTTGGAAAAAAATTCCCCAGGGTTTTAACCATGAATGAACGTTGGCCTTTTCTGTCTATTTAGATGATAACGTCTTTTTCCTCTTATCCAAGAGTTGTACCACATTGATGTGAGTATGCTGAACTTTGATCTTTGAATAAGATCCTCAGTTCAAGTATAGGATCTTTTAAGTGTGCTATTGAGTTTGGTTTGCTAGTGTTCTATTGAGGATACTGTTTTGTCCTATTGTGTGTTTGGCTTGGAATCAGGGATGTTGGCCTCCTTGGAGGAGTGTTCTTTTCATTTTTAAAAGTTTAGAGTGACATCCGTTAAATAAACTAAAGCAATCTGACCATTGATTTCTTTTCCTTTGGAGATTTTTGATTGGTGATCCTGTCTTACTTTGTTACTGGTCTGTTTAGACTTTCAATTTCTTCTTAAGTCTGGTGGTGACTTTACTTTTGGGGGAAAAGGTTATGTAGGCTATTGGCATATAGTTCTTCATACTAGGCTCTTATAATCATTTTTACTTCTCTAATACTAACTGTAACAACCCCTTTCCATTTCTAATTTTAGTTTTTGAAAAAAGACCTCCCCCTCCATTTTTTAAAAGACTTGCTGTTTTGAGGTCAGTACCTTGGCAGCGGGGGCCCACACCACGGTGTTTAACTGCAGGGTTCCTCTTTAATGGTGCTGATCTTCAAGCAACTTTGCCAGTGCCCCCTTTTCTAGACAGTATGTAGATGTTCTAAATCTTTCCACTCTGCTCAGACCCCACCCCTGCCCCAGTTCTTAGGGTATATCTGCCCCCTGCCCAGTTCTTATGATATATCTGCCCCTGCCCAGTTTTTAGGGTATATCTGCCCCCTGCCCAGTTCTTAGGGTATTTCTGCCCCTGCCCTAGTTCTTAGGGTATATCTGCCCCCTGCCCAGTTATTTTGATATATCTGCCCCTGCCCAGTTCTTAGGGTATATCTGCCCCCTGCCCCAGTTCTTAGGGTATATCCGCCCCCTGCCCAGTTCTTATGATATATCTGCCCCTGCCCAGTTCTTAGGGTATATCTGCCCCCTGCCCCAGTTCTTAGGGTATATCTGCCCCCCTGCCCAGTTCTTAGGGTATATCTGCCCCCTGCCCCAGTTCTTAGGGTATATCTGCCCCCCTGCCCCAGTTCTTAGGGTATATCTGCCCCCTGCCCAGTTCTTAGGGTATATCTGCCCCTGCCCTAGTTCTTAGGGTATATATGCTCCCTGGCCCAGTTCTTATGGTATATATATACCCCCTGCCCAGTTCTTATGGTATATCTGCCCCTTCCCAGTTCTTAGGGCATATCTGCCCCTGCCCAGTTCTTAGGGCATATCTGCCCCCTGCCCCAGTTCTTAGGGTATATCTGCCCCTGCCAAGTTCTTAGGGTATATCTGCCCCCTGCCCAGTTCTTATGGTATATCTGCTCCCTGCCCAGTTATTGGGGTGTATCTGATAACAGTGGCCCACACATGCTGCAGCCTGAATGCTTTCCTGCTTTAAAACTTTCTCTGCCAAAAAAACCTTCTGTCACTTTTTAAATCCCAGGTCATAAACAATATGCATCGTAGTGCTTTTACATATGTGTGCATGCTTTGCCTGCATGCATGTATGTGTATTCTGTGTGTGCGTGCCTATTGCTGCAGAGGTCAAAGAGAGTGTACTAGATCCCCTGGAACTGGAATTGAGATTGGTTGCAAGCCTCCAAATGGGTGCTGGGATCTGAACCTAGGTCCTCTGCAAGAATAGCAAATGCTCTTAATCATTGAGCCATCTCTTCATTTCTTTTATATTTAATTCTTTTTACACCCTAACTCTTTTATACAGTTGACAACGGTTGCCTGTAGGTTAATTCCCAGTGACGTCCTCATCAGTTTTGCTGTCTTCTTCTTTGCTATGTTCCTAGGACCTAAAGAGTCTGTCATGCCATGTTTCTAACTATCTAGCTACCAAACACATGGTCTTCCATGTATAAAGCAGGATGCTGAAAAGAGACAAAAAAAACCCAACTTTTGTTTATATTATTTGCATGCTTCTCTGATGGTGTAACAATTCAAGGATTGACTTAATTTAACATTGTTATTGAATTATTTCACAGAAAAAAAGAAAAGAAAAAAGCTGAATAGAAATCTTTAAATCATGTATTACATAGAAACTAAAATTTAGTATTATACTAAATTGTGCTAATATTAGGAACCTGATATAAATTTTAATATGATTTTATACTATTAGTTAATGTTATAAAACTTGAAAGGCATATATTTCAGTAATACTATACCTTTCAATATTTTTATTTATACAGTATAAGAAACTTCTTAGTTTTGATGATGCTCATTTAGGGGTTCTTCAAAGATTTATAGCTGGTTGCATGGCTGGTGCAACTTCCCAAACCTGTGTTTATCCCATGGAGGTATGTATTATAACCTTTTCACTAAAATCATGCCGTTAACGCAACTAACCATCAGAAATGACTTCCAGATCGCTATAACAACTTCACAAAGATTTTAACCTTGTGTAAAGTGCCAATCTCAAGAGACTTTATTGTTGTTTTAGACAAATGGTATTGTAGATAGACCAAGAAAATACAGTTATGTATTTAGTAATTTGTTAGGCAAATATGGATTGTATGCATGCAAGGTTTAAGGTGCTTTGCTAGGTACCATGTGGGATCCAAGGGAGACTCAGATGGAGATTTTGATCACCATATATTCCATAGTCTAGAAGGGAAAATAAAAAATCTACTACAATATTAATGATCCAAGATTTAAAAACATGTTCTAGAGGATAGCTCAATAAATAGTGCTGTGGAAATTCAAAGGGGAACATTTTCTTATTTCTAGTTAAGAACTCCATGAAAGATATGAATAGAGTGTATCACCACATCTTAGGCTTTGAACACAAGGATTATGGAGAAAGGCGTTTTAGTGGGGAAATAACCAGTTGAATAAATGGAGTTTAATAAGTAGACATTTAATTTTAGACTGTTTTGGGTGTTTTTATTGTTGTTGTTTGTGGTTTTTTTTTTTTTTTTGGAGACAGTGTCTTACTCTGTAGTCCATGTTGGCCTGGAAGTTTGCCATCGGGCTTGTAGGAATCCCCTTCCTGGTCTTCTAGGTGCTAAGACTACGGGTGTAAGCAAGCCACCAGGAATTAAATGATTTCTAAAGAGAATTGTAAACATGGTAGATAGAGCAGACCTAGATTGGTTCATGAGTTAGGTAAATCTAATCAATATGTTTTTATTACATTCTTTCACACCTAGGTGATAAAGACCAGGCTGATTTTAGGTAAAACTGGAGAGTATTCTGGGATTATTGATTGTGGCAGGAAACTTCTGAAGAGAGAGGGTATTCAGGCCTTCAGCAAAGGTTATGTTCCCAACCTGCTGAGCATCATACCATATGCAGGCTTAGATCTCACCATCTTTGAGGTGAGTTCATTCTCAAAAGTCCGACATTATGCATTATATTTGAAAAGGAGACACAATATTTTTATTCTGAAATTGGCTTTGCATATAATAGCTTCTGATCAAGTATCAAACAGTATTTTTATTTACCTTTTTCTTAGACATCTGGTAATCTAGTAATGTTTGTTTGATTTTTTTTTAAACTCACTTCTTGGCCATGATGATTATAGACATAGCTTCTTATAAAATAGTAGTTTTCAGTCCTGGGTATGTGTCAGACTCACCGGCTTGTACATCTTTTAAAGAATAACCCCCCCTGAGCCATATCCTGAGGTGTTCTGATGGTGTGATGTCATCAGTTAAAGTTGTGGCATTTCATGGGCACGACAATGTTACCTGTCTCAGGACGGATTTGATGCTGGCCTAAAAATGGTATTGAGTTAATTCCTGTGAGAATATCCAGAGTTTTTGCTCTGGTCTTTAAAACCAAAACAATGACAGGAAGGCGAAAAGCAAAGCCAGGCAAAGGGGACATAAGAACACACAGACAGACTGTGGACTCAGGAGCTAAGCTTCATTCTACTTAGAGATGCAAGATCAAAGGTCCTTTCTTCTCTACCAGCTTCTGAAGAATTACTGGCTAGAACACCATGCAGGAAACTCTGTGAATCCTGGGATAGTAATTGTGCTGGGTTGTAGCACAGTGTCGCACACGTTTGGCCAGTTAGCCAGTTTCCCACTGAACCTTGTTAGAACTCGCATGCAGGCTGGTGAGTTTATTGTTATTAATTTTTTATTATTATTATTATTATTATTATTATTATTATTATGAAGTCATTGCCAAGGTAAGAAATATGTTTTACATATTTATAAACTGATATATGGGTTTTTTTTTTGTTTTTTGGATTTGTTTTTTTCGAGACAGGGTTTCTCTGTATAGCCCTGGCTGTCCTGGAGCTCACTTTGTAGACCAGGCTGGCCTCGAACTCAGAAATCCCTCCCGCCTCTGCTTCCCAAAATGCTGGGATTACAGGCATGTACTACCACCGCCCGGCTGTGAACTGATAATTTTTAAGGCCGAAAACTCATACAATTGAAAAATAAAGAAGCTAGCCAATTTAAAGGACTTTTAAGAAAGGGCTCCTTGCATGTATCTATGTGAACTACATAGAAGCAGTGCCTGAAGTGGCCAGAAGAGGGCAGTAGATCTCCAGGAACTGCAGTTATAAATGGTCATGTGCCTCCACATGGGTGCTGGGAACTGAACCTGGGTCCTCTGAAAGACCAGCAAATGCTCTTTAACTACTGAGCCTTCTCTCCTAGAACCTTTTGTAAGTTTCAGTTTTCTTTTTCTTCCAAAGTTCTGTCTGGGCCCTCTGCATTTGCTTCAGTGATCTCTTTAAAAAGATTTTAATTGGGAAGGGCATGTGGAACAAAATTAAACTTTGCATTCTTTAAATTAAACCAACAGCTAATCTATGGAGGCACATCCTCCTTGGTGCTGCTGTCACTGCAGTAAGCTGCTTTGGGACGCTCTGTTCTTCAGTCTGTTCAGGGATGTAATGGCAAACACTATGTGAAATGATAGGGATTTAAATTTTAACACATTTTTTTTTTTAAAAAATACTACTTTTCAAAGATGAAAAAGGCAGCACAATGCTATTTTCTTCTTGATTAAATCCAGGGTCTCACGGCGGGTAATATGCTTTTACTGTTTCCCTTTCACGCTGTCTCAATTAGGCTTTGGGTTTGACTTATATTACACTGAAGATGAAGAATTTCTCTCTCCACTGTCATTCATAACTTCTATTAAACTACCCTTCACTTCCAAATGCCTCTGCAAAGTCTCTCATGAAAGACTTGCAAGTTGTTCCAAGGAGCTTTCTGTAGTGATGGAAATCATTTATATCTGTTCTGCCTGGTATAGTAGTCATGCATTATATTCACACATACCAGGCATTTGAAATGTACTAATATTACTGAGGAGTGGAAATTTAATTTAATTTTAGCTAAATTTAAATAGCCACATATATAGTCACTACGTGTGGTGGTTTGAATAAAACAGCCATCATAGACCCATAGGAAATGGCACTATTATGAAGTGTGGCTTTGCTGGAGTAGGTGTGGCTTTGTTGAAGAAGGTGTGGCTTTGTTGGAGTAGGTGTGGTTTTGTTGGAGTAGGTGTGGCTTTGCTGGAGTAGGTGTGGCTTTGCTGGAGTAGGTGTGGCTTTGCTGGAGTAGGTGTGGCTTTGTTGGAGGAAGTGGGTGGGCTTTGAGGTCTCAGATGAGCATGCCAGCTCTAGTGGATCATAGTCTCTTCCTGCTGCCTGTGGATCCAGACGTAGAACTCCCAGCTCCTTCTCCAGCACAGTTTGTTTGCATTCACCATACTTTCCACCATGACCATAATAGACTAAATCTATAAAATATAAGACAGCCCCAATTAAGTGTTTTTCTTTGTAAGAGTCTCTGTGGTCATGTTGTCTCACAGCAATAGAAAACCTAAGACAGAAGCTGATACTAGGAGTGGGGTATTTACTGTGATAGGCTCGACTATGCTTTCATTTAGAGGAATGTGTACTTTTGATTTGAAAAGCAGTCAAACATTTTAAATGGGCCTTAATAGGCCATTCTAGTAGGGACATGGAAAACAGTGGTGCTGAGGTTGATTTGAACTGCGGGAGCCTGGGTGAAGAGGTTTCAGAGAAGAAGAATGTTAGCATGTGGCCTAAAGACTATTGCGATATTTTGGTGAAGAATATGGCTGCTTTCTGTCCTTGTCCAAATTAAAAATCTGCCTCAGGTTAAAAAGAGGAGTTTTGGGTTAACTGCATTTGCAGAGGGAGATTTCAACATAGTCTATATGTGGGCTGTGTCATGTGGCTGTCAGTGGCCACACTTGGGCAAATCCGTAATGAAAAGGAACAGACTGGGCAAGGAAAGCTACAAAACGTACCATTTGAGGAGAAAGGGGGCATCGAGAACTAGAATGGAGCTGAGTCCTGTGTTCAAGGAGACAAACAGATTAAAGAAAATTCTGATGTTTAATGGGGAAAAGGCAGTGGTGACCTCAGAGTAAGATCCCACCAAGCTAAGCTTTCAATTGTGAAAAGGAATTAAAGCTTAGAGCCAGATGTGGTGTTGCAACCCCAGTACTCTAGAGGCAGAGGCTGGCAGATCTCTTGAGTTTGAAGCCGGCCTGGTCTACAGATTGAGTTTCAGGACAGCCAAGCTTAGGGAGTAAAGGAAACCACTGAAAACACAAAGCTGGTGAAGATGGAATTGCACAAGGAGGCCATGTTGCAGCCCCAGCAAGCAGCAGAACTTGGTGGCTTTGGCCATGTGGTTGTGTCTTGAGTCAAGGGGTCTTTAGAGAAACGGGTTATGGAATCTTCCTCTGAGACCAAGGTAAACCACCGAGGCGGGGCATGTGGCAGGCAGGCTCCTACACGGAGGCCTAGAGGGGCCATTGTGTGAAGCTGTGACGGTGAATCCTGGGTGGCCTTGGAGACTGAGCTGCAGGAGAAGCCAGGGCTGTGGGAACCTGCTGAGGGAGCTGCTAAAGGGAGTGGAACCAGCCCAAGAGAAAGGGTGTGCTGCAGACAATACACGTGACAGGAGCTGGAGGTCTGAGGACCATTTGACATCTGACATGGAGATGCAACGTTTGCACTTTGGCCAGCTGGTTTTCAGTCTTACTTTAGTCCAGTATTTCCTCATTGTGTTCCTTTTTAGAGTCAAAATATAGATCCTGTGTCTGGAAGTATGATGCTTTTTGATTTTGATTTTATAGGGGATTACAGTTAAGAGATTGTATGAATTTCCAAAGAGACTTTGAACTTTGGACTTTTAAACAAGTTTGCAGCTGTTATAAACTATGGGGACTTTTTGAAGTTGTACTAAATACATTTTGCATTAAGATATGGCCACGAGCCTATGGGGGCTAGGGAGTGAACTGTGGCATTTCCCTATAGCTTCATTCGGTCCATGAGTATCCTGTAAAATGATTTCCAATTCTATAAGTTCTCCTTATCTTTGGGCTAGATTGATATGTAAATATTAAATACCGAGTTACACTGTTTTTCTTTTTTAATTTATAGTCATGCTGGAAAAGGAAACAATACGCATGATGCAGCTCATCCGGGAGATATACACTAAGGAAGGGAAGAAGGGGTTTTTCAGGGGTCTCACCCCTAATGTCCTCAAGCTGCTTCCTGCCGTGGGCATTGGCTGTGTGGCCCACGAACAAGTGAAGTTCTTTTTTGGATTAACCTAGAAGTGGAATACCAAACTGTCATCATTGCCATAATCACTAAGGTAGAAGATAATACCTGGGTTATAAGGTGATTTACTTTTTCCTAAGAAAGAAAGAAACATCAACTACTTGTACAAAATTACTTTGTCTTTATTTATTATAAAATATACAAATCAAATGGCGGTTTTGGTAAAATTATTCAATAACTTAAAATCTCTTATCATCCACAGAATTTTTATTTTACATTTTCTGTTACCTTTTCTAAAATCCTAAAATTAGTTTTTGATTGAATGGTAATAGATCATAAATTACATTACGGAACATTTGGTAAGCTACACAAGAGGTTTTGTTAGAAATTCCTTTTAAGTTAAGCTTGAACATGTTTTACACAGTCAAGCCAAAATCAGTGAACTTAAACTTGATGTTACAGTTAATTTCTTCAGCAAAATGGACACACCACTTCATAATTCCATTTAGAGTGTTATAAGTCACCTCCCTGGCTAGAGTGCTATGAGTCACCACCTTCAGCTTCCCCACATCTGACCCCTCACCCTGTGAAGATGATTTTATCTTTCTAGACATCTTTGTTGACACGAGCTGCCCCGCTTCCTTCATTCACCTGGGGGAATTCCTGTATACAGTTTCCACAAACACTGGAGTGACTGCTCAGGGCAAGAGCCTCTCTTTCCCTCCATTATGAGAAAGGCTGGCTGACATTCCTTAGTTGTTTGGTTGTGTACCTACTTCAGCTCTCTCTGGTAATCTGGTTGAAACTGGCTGTGGCGCTAGAGGTGGGGCAGCTGCCCTCCCCCCCCCCACCCCCCCAGGCAAGCGGGGATCCAAGAGTGTGGGCAGAGCAGGTTATCCCCAACGCTCCTCCTCTGAGTCACTCTGTTTATCTGCAGTGTGAGTGGGAGCTACAGGAGTCGTGAAATCGACAGAGCAATTACGCCACTATAACCTAATAGTCACTGTTACCGTGAGATGATAATAGTTCTGTATTAACCTTCTTACTTCATTAGCAAATATCAGTTGTACACGATGAACATTTCCTCTGTTGTGTCATACTTCATACTATGCACTGAGATCATATTCAACAACAAACTCTGGTTAAAACGTGCGCAAAGTGCTTGGATAAACATGTCCCCGAAGAGAATATACAAAAGACAAATCAGCAAAGGAAACCTGCTTGGCATTCCTGATCACAGGAAAAGCAACTTAAAACTTCAAGGACATCTCACCTTGGCTATCATCTTGAAACCAACAAGTGCTGGTGAGGACCTGGAGAAACTGGAGCCCCGGGGACTGTGGACAGAGCACAGTGCTGTGGAGAGGGGGGAGCTCCTCAGCAGACCTCATACAAACACAAGCAGAAGGATGGTATGACCCAGCGGCTCACACTGTTTCAAAAACAATTCAGAGCAGCGTCTCAAGGAGCAAGGTGCTCGCTCATCTGTGCTCACACAGCATTGCTCGAAACAAGCGAAACGGGTAAGCGACCTCAGAGTCCATCTGGCGTGATAAACTGTGGTTTACGCATACAATGGGGTGAGAAAATCCTGATGCATTTACACTTGGATGAGCCTGGACAAGGTTCCCTTAGGAACAAAGGATGAGTGTGTGAGGGTCCCTGGAGTGGTTAGACTCACAGAGGCAGGTGGAACGGTGGCTGCCGGTGGCTTGGGAGGGAGAGGTGGCAACTGGAGGTACAGATGGTTGTGAGCTGCCGTGCAGGTGCTGGGAGCCAAACCCGGGTCCTCTGAAGAGCAGCCAGTGCTCTTCACTGCCAAGTCATAGCTCCAGCCCCCATCCCACATTTTTTATAGTATCAGAATCCTTTAGAAACTATCATGTTGTTCTCTGTCTCTCTGGGCTGGAGGCGGGCTCCATGAGCACAGGGCGTCAGCTAGTTTTCTTCCTTGTCATCTTTGCTATTTGGAGGGCTCTAGGCGGCACCTAGCAGGCATTCAATGAATATTTAATAGTTGAACGAACAGCACATACAGGAAGGAACATCTGTTTACCCTTGTTTTGTATTCAGTAGAGGGCAAGGGTTTTTTGTTTGTTTGTTTGTTTTTTGTTTTTTTTTTTAATACCACCTTTTGTTACTAGTCATTTTCAACCTTAATTCTGGCCCTTTCTTCTTAGAAAGTTGAATTTTACACTATAGTACCTAACTCTAAGATAATTCAGGGAAGTCATCTGTATAAGATAATTGATGTTGTTGTAGCTTCCCTGCCGCCTTGAGCACGTGTGTGTTCATATGAGCGGGTGTGCACGTGACCTCTTCCCTAATCTCTCCCCACCTCACACACATAAGCAAGTGCCAAGGCATGTGCGTGGAGGTCAGAGGTCACTTGCTGGGGACCAGTTTTCTCTCACCCTATGTGTCCCAAAGGTTGAACTCAAGTCAACAGGACTAACTACAGGTATCTTCATTTGCTCGGCCGTCTTCCTAGTCCTCTACCTCGGTTTTTTTGAGACAGGGTCTCTAGAAAACCTGGAACTTGCCTATTAAGGCAAGATTGATTGGGTAGCACCCTCTAGAGATCTCCCGTCTTTGCTTTTACAGGGCTGGGATTGTAGGTGTGCCCTGCCGGCCCATTTTGTTTGTTCTTGTTTTAGATGTAGGTGCTGGGTGATGGAACTAGGTCCTCGTGCATACAAAGTAGACATTTTACCGACTGAGACATCTTCCCCGCTCTCCCACCCCTAATCCTGTATTGCATTGCAACTTAACACGCTTTTAGTTTACCTTCTAAAGCAATGCACCTTCCTAGGAGCTTGTTTTCATTTCTTTTCTTTTCTAGCCCATTTTTAATATATCAATTTTTAATTGCTCATCCTACATTGTATAACAATAATAATTTCTTTTTATTTTATTTTATTTTTATTTTCTATATTCTTTGTTTACATTCCAAATGCTTTCCCCCTTCCCGGTTCCCCCCTCCCCATATGTCTCATAAGCCCTCTTCCCTCAACCCATTCTCTAATCACCCCCTCCCATTTCTCTGTCCTGGTATTCCCCTACAATGCTGGATCTTGTTTTCAATACCTTAACATTTATCACTGTCATGTGCTGTAATAAAACTCTAGCTGAAGTGTTTTGCTTTCCTCCAGCCTGTGGTCACTTCTATCATTGTCCGTGGCTTAAACATCCCTGACTACTCCCAGTGGCCCTCTGAACTGTGTTTGCTTTGAACTTTCTCTCCTGCTGGAAGGTAGGAAGGCAGGCCTGAGAGCTAGGATAGTAAACAGAGCAGATGAAGACGGCGGTGGCAGTGCAGTACCTTAGCAGAACTGAGAATGTCCCCCGCTTGCATGATCTGTTGTTCCCATGGTCGCAAAGAGAAAAGCAGCCATGCTTTGTCACAGACAGGTTACCTTAAAGAGAAGTATTTTATACTGGGCAAGTTTGTGACCTGTGTGAACTTATTCAATAGAATATATTCTGCAGGTAAGAAAAATTATTATGTGTCCATTGTACATTATGACTTGCCTTCAATGCTTGTGTGCATTATCTCCAACATAAAAATGAAGAAATGTATTTGGGAAGTTTAGTTTATCCTCATGGCTGATAGAAGATTCATAAAGGTTGCCTCTGACTTAATCTCACCCTGTGATGATATTAGGTGAAGGAAGGTCACATGACAACCCTCAGTATGCATTTCCTTTACCTGGATAGACCCACTGGGTGTGTAGACCAACCTCTGCCTTCACTCACCTCTTTGTGCTAGCTAGCTTCCTAGCCAGATCCCAACCTCCTGTCTCTGATGCCACCAGCATTGTAGGAGATGGACAGAAGAGGATGCAGGCAGTAAGTTCTCTGTTGTAACCTCATTCCTGGCCATCAAACTAAGCACCAGTGGCTGCTGTTTCTTCCATCATCATCTGGATGGCTTTTGCTATACCACACTGCCCGTCTGTGAAGGAGAGGGATGCTTGTTTGCTTGTTTGTTTGTTTGCTTGTTTGTTTGCTTTAAGAACAATGGGGCTTTGTTCACTCCAAAAGCCATTTCACAAAATTTGCAAGCCCATGCGCCATGGAAAAGAAGCAGCTGGTGTGCTCACGCACAGGTTCCACCAAACAATATCCTTTCAGGTCTCACCCTGTTCTTCTCTTACTTCCTGTCTTCTACAACCAGAAACATTGTTGCAATCATCCTTCCACTTAAATAGGACCTCATAAAATTACAAAGTTTCTGTAAGGCAAAGGACACTGTCAAGCAGACAAAATGGCAACCAACAAACTGGGAAAGGATCTTCACTAACCCTACATCTGACAGAGGGCTGATATCCAATGTATACAAAGAACTCAAGAAGGTAGACCCCAGAAAACCAAATAACCCTATTAAAAATGGGGTACAGAGCTAAACAAAGAATTTTCACCTGAAGAACTTCAGATGTCTGAGAAGCACCTTAAAAAAATGCTCAACATCATTAGTCATTAGGGAAATGCAAATCAAAACAACCCTGAGATTTTACCTTACACCAGTCAGAACAGTTAAGATTAAGAAATTAGAAACCATTTGTAGATTAAAACAATGTAGCACATTTACACAATGGAATATTATTTAACTAATAAAACAGAAAGTTATGAAATTTACAGGAAAATGAATAAAGCTAGAAAAAAATCATTCTGAGTGAGGTAACTGAGAAAATGACAAATATATAATTGCTCACATGTAGATGTTAACTGTAAAGTCTTTGTTAAGCAGGTTACAGTCCATATAATCACAGAGTTTACGGAGAGAGTAAGAAATTAGTGGAGACATCAATATCCCTAGGAATGGAAATAAAGTAAATGAATATAGGTAGATAGGAAATGTTTCAGAAGTACACTGTTTTTTAGATGTATTTGCTTAAATATCGAGTGAAATAATGATACAATTGCTAAGTACCAAATAATGAGATTAATTTCAATTGATTGATTCATGGAAGATCATATCTAGTGTTTTAAGAAATGACATGTCTTGTTGATTAACTATAAAACTACAAAAAAATCAAATGCAGTATTATGCCCATTATGATAACATACATTGAAAATAAAGAATAAAGTTGGTATTCGAATTTATAATCAAATAAATGGTGATTTGTCCCCCCCCCCCCAAATAAATGAACTCAGGAGACAGTAGGTGTTGGCGAGGATGTGAGGAAAGAGGAACACTCCTCCACTGCTGGTGGGAATGCAAGTTGGTACAACCACTCTGGAAATCAGTCTGGCAGTTCCTCAGAAAACTGGAGGACCCTGCAATTCCACTCCTGGGTATATACCCAGAGGATTCCCCCGTATGCAATAAGAACACATGCTCCACTATGTTCATAGCAGCACTATTTATAATAGCCAGAAGCTAGAAAGAACCCAGATGTCCCTCAATGGAGGAATGGATACAGAACATGTGGTATATTTACACAATGGAATACTACTCAGCAATTAAAAACAGTGAATTCATGAAATTCTTAGGCAAATGTTTGGAACTGGAAAATATCCTAAGTGAGGTAACCCAATCACAAAAGAACACACATGGAATGCAATCATTGATAAGTGCATATTAGCCTGGAAGCTCTGAATACCAAAGACAAAACTCACATATCAAATCATTCCCAAGAAGAAGGAAGGAGAGGGCCCTGGTCCTGGAAAGGCTTGATGCAGCATTGTAGGGCAGTACCAGGAGAGAGAAGTGGGAAGGGGGTTGATAGGAGAATGGGCGGGAGGGAAGAGGGCTTGGGGAACTATGGGGAGGGGGGAACTGGGAAAGGGAAAGTCATTTGGAATGTAAACAAAGAATATAGAAAATAAAAAAATTACAAAAAACCCCCACAAATGTAAAGGTTACAGACGGTGGAGGGTTCTGTTTGGGTTTATCTGGCAGTTCCTCATGGTTGCATCAGGCTGTGCATCTGTTCTCCTCCTGTGGGGAGCTCCTCACTCAGTCCTGTCAAGCGCTTTGCTCCACCTCCTTTCCTTCCTGATACACAGCTTGTCTCACTCAGACCTGCCTGGCGGCTTCAACTGTAAGGAAGATAGGAAAGAAAAAACGAAAGAGGGAAGGGAAGAAGGAAGCATGGAGGGCTAGAGATGGAGAGAGGCGGCGTAGCCGGGAGAGGAATGCCCAGTGCTTTATATATAAAATAGAAATGTACAATATTGATCAGCTGTCTATGATTACTGTTACTAAAAAGTTCAAGTGATTTACACTAAAATATAGTTTATAGGACACAATTCAAATAAATGTTGAAACACTGAAGTCTTTTTTCCCATTAATTAGTTTATTTATTCACTTCACATCCAGCTCGAAGCCCCCATCTCCTCCCAGGCCCTCCTGACAGCTCATCCCCCCCAAACACCCAAGTCTTAACAGCTTTTAAAATTTCAAAGTGCTGAGACATGGTTTTAAAACCAATTGTAATTCTATTATTTAAAACAATTACAATTGATTTAAAATATGAAGTTTTCACATGAGTTAGTAATGATGGTGATACCCATAATTTTGTGTCATGTTTTTACAATTGGGAGTTGTTTGCATTTAGTTTGGGGATGGGATGGGTTGATAGTCTGGGCAAGAGACAGAATTCTCTTTTAACCTGGAATTTTGACTCCTAAATGACTTAGAGAATGTGATAGAATTTCCAATTAGCTTAATGGAATATGACTGAGCCAAAACTTAAAATGATTATCTCCTCACTGTACTGCTAGGACATCCAGGTTCGTGTCTTATGCATGATGAAATCACCTTTCCTGTGACGATCACAGCTTTTTACAGGAGATGTTCAATACATGACCTCCTCATGATCACTCAGATTGGAGAGCATCAATGGTGAAGAATTTGGAAATGAACTGAGCCTTGTGCGGAAGCGGATGAGTTGTCTGAAATAGAGTAATTAGTAGCCATTACTAAAAGGGTAGACATGTTTACCCGCTCAAACCATGAGACTCTGGAGTGGTTACTCAAGCAGATAGTCACCACCTCAAGTGATCCAAAGTAGGTGCTGATGGCTTCAAGGACCAAAATTCATGGGGGTTAAAAAAAAAAAAGGCTGTGGTCCCCATGGAAATGAAGGACATGAGAAGGCTGCAAGGCTTTTAATCAGAAGTGCTGAATTAGGCTGAACCCTAGACTTATTTTTTTCCTGATCACAGAATCAATCAAGTAAAGCTAAGTATGAACCCAGGGTTTTCTGTGTGGCCTTTGTGGGTGCCCTTGGCCTTTTGTGGGCCTGATCAATGGACATAGGAAGGGAAGCCCTTTCATGGAGATGTCTGAGGGCCGTGACCATTTTCTTCTCCCATGAAGACATTTCCTATGACTGCTGTCTGTGTGTTGGCCACCCTTTACCTTCATAGCAAATACTGGAGATGACGTGGGAAATGCTCACCTGGGCTGGGTTCAGAGGTCCGGGCATGGTTGCCTGACCTCATTGCTTGTAGGCCACTGCTGGGGGCGCTAGATGGCAGCAGCGGGGAGCTCAGGGTGGAATAAAACCTCTCACCTCATATGCTGCCTTTTGCTCTGTAATATCGACCCCTAACTCTTGCAGCTCCTGATATGTGTCTGTCAGTATATAGCTCATCTCTTTTCAGAACTTCCTGTCATGCGACTGCTTTTCAGTGCCGAGAGGCATCTCCTGTACGAACACAGCACAGGTTGTTACACCGAGGAACCTTTCAGTTGTTTCTGGGTTGGCAAGCATCCTCAACACCAGCCATCTCCAGACATGGCCTTAGAAGCCATTTTCCAGGAGAGCTTACGAATGGTGGCATCTGAGAGCGTTTCCGGAGGAAGGGGCTGGTTTCCAAGACTACAGCACGGAAGCAATAGAAGCACAGAAACTGTTTTCAGGATAATTTTTATTAACATCAGATAGCCCATATCTGCAGACTCTATTTATACACTATATTTTAATGTACAGAATGGTAAGGAAGGAGATAAATTCAAGCCCCCCACTTTTGGAGAAACAAGTGGTTTTAGTTTCCATTTTAAATACCCGAAGACAACAGGACATAACACAGTTTCTGCTAAACAGCAGTGATTGAATTGAGACTATTCCAAAGAAGGATATTTCACCTGATGGCAAAGCAGGTGTTCATATTTTCATTTTACTGACAGAAGGCTCTCCAGGGAAGCAATGCCTGGTCTTTGGAATTACGCAGTCGAAGAAGGATGAGGACTTGAAGTCTCTGTAGTTCCAATGTCTCTCTCGTTATCCCCGAAGCTGTCTCACCTGAACTATAAATGGCAAGCCTCAGGACCGCACCTGCCTTGAAGGGAAGAAGGGGGGGGTTCTTTGTGTGCTGTGGGAAGATTCCCACCTTTCTCTACAGCCTCCTGGGTGACTGATGCTCCTCTCAGAAAAGGGCCTCTAGCAGGCCCCTTTCCTCTTCCTTTGGTCTGATAGCCCTTTCCTCTTTTGACTCCACTGTCCTGCTGCCTGATACTCACCCACTGCTGCCTTTCTGGTGAACTCAAACAGTAATTCTCCAAGTCTTCCAGGCCAACGGGCCTTTGAGGTTGAGCAATCTTCTTGTTAAACTACCTCTGCACCCCAAGGTTTAATAATCTGTCGGCGAAGTTTGCGGCTTTGGGGGACTTTGGACAAAGCAGAAACCCTCCCCGGGTCTCTAGCACCCGATCCTACCTGCCTGGAGGTTCTGGAGGCAGGAGACTGGCCCTTCCACTCCCAGCAGCCAGCCCAAGCCTAGGCCAGCTCCGCCCCGAGCAGCAGCGGGGCGGCCACGCCCTATGCCGAGCTCGGTTCCTGTGAGGCAGAAGCCTCGCCCCCCGACGACACTCTAGACGCTCCGCGGCCGCTGCCCCACCCCACCGGGCCTCAGCCCTCGATCGCGCCCCGCCAGCTCACAGTGACTTCCCCCCGGGACCATGCTGCGCTGGCTGCGGGCCTTCGTGCTGCCCACCGCCATCTGCCAGGACGCGGAGCCGCCCACGCGCTACGAGACGCTCTTCCGGGCGCTGGACCGCAATGGGGACGGCGTCGTGGACATCGGAGAGTTGCAGCAGGGGCTGCAGAACCTGGGCATCCCGCTGGGCCAGGACGCCGAGGAGGTGGGTCGCTGTGGGGTGATGGGGTGGCCATAGGCGCTCCCTGGACACAGCCAGGTCCTGGGAGGGCGGTGGCCTGAGGCCAGGCAAGAAGAAGGAGGAACTATGCCCGCCAGCTAGAAGAGCTCCAGAGAGTTGGATCTGGAAGGCAGCGGGTATATTCCCAGATAAATTAATGGTGCACACTTAAAACTGTGAACGCTTTTGTTCTGAGAGCATCTCTGGTTCTTGGTTCACCAGTTTGGTCATTTGCAAAAGATTTGCATGATTGTCCCGCAGTCAGACTTTAGTGAGTTCTAACTTGGTTACAACTTAGTAGCTTTGTTGCAACTAGAGTTTATTGTTTCAAAAAGGAGTTAAAACCAGCCTTGCTCCCAGCTGCTGGTTGAGGTGGAAAGGCCACATTCCGTTTTTATGACATTCGAAGTTTGTGCCCTGAGTACACACATTGATCTGAAGGGTTGACCTGTTGCAAAGCAATTGGACTTTCTCTGAGTCATGAATTATGCCCCTGACATCCAGGCCCCTTGGCAGGGTGGGGACACTAGATCTGGAACTTGTCCAGGCCGCAGTCTTACAAGAGGACGCTGGCTTTTCTATCTTAAGAGGAACGAGCTTGAGTTACTGAGTGGGCCACCAACTGTTCTGTACCTATATTTAAAACTCCTCTTTCAGTCACTGTCAGTGTCACTAATAGAGGCCTCTTCCCTTTAGTTTGTCCTCTTAATAAGTTACAACTTTAGTTTTTGGAAGCTACCGATTTTGCCCAAGGCGTTATTATATCTAACTTCACAGGACTTTTGTGTCTGCAGGGTCCCTCTTCATTCCTGATCTCTGTTCTTTCTCCATTCTCTCTCTGGCCGTAGGTTTGCCTAGTCAATGCGCTTTCTCAAAGAACCAACTTTGAGTGTGCCTCTTCTGCTTGCCCTGGGTTGACTCATTTCCTCCCATTTCTTGAATCAAAGGCCTGCCTAGCAACTTTGGAGTGATAGCATCTCCTCAGCCACCCCGTGGCTGCATCTCGCAGGCATGTTACGGGCTATTAGTTGTTTTGATTATTCTCTTCCAGGTGTTTCCTAACCACTGACATGATTTCTTTGACTCATGTATCATTTTAAACGTACTTTAAATTTCCCAGTATGTTTTTGTTCTTTGAAAATATGAATACAGCAGACAACGCATCTGGTGCATGTCTACAATCCCAGGACTCTGGGAGCTGAGATTGTCGCTAGTTACAGGTCAGCTTGGGCTCTGTCCTCTCCTTATCTAAGTCAAACTGGAGCGAACTGACACAAAGAGCAACAACAGACCTCAAGACCCCCAGCCCCACAACAACAACAACCTTACAATAACAGCAACCCTACAATAACAGCAACCCTACAATAACAACAACCCCAGACAACTCAAGAGTCAGGGGGAAAGTCTGTAAATAAAAAAATAATTACATATAAATTATGTAAAAACCTATATGTATATAAACAAACAGAACTTGGCAACTCATGTTTGTCACTAATAAATGAATATATTTTGCACACACATATGTATTTTATATTATATTATATTATATTATATTATATTATATTATATTATATTATATTATATTATATTATTATACTTTGTTTGTATGTGTAGTGTCACTATTGATGTTCAAGCCTGACATGGTCCACTATTGCTAGCACTAATGTGTTCTTCTACAGAAAGTCTTATTTTTCAATTATAAGAGTTTTCGTACTTTTTTTATTTACAACATTTGTAGTAATTTAGGAAAATGAATGAGTACATATTATTTTTACAATAAAGGGCAAGTTTTGACTGCCGGTCACCTCGTCTGTGCTATGCCTTCCTAGACAATCTTCCAGAGATGAGCTGGTTGCATACCGCTGTGGGTGGCTCCCTCACCTCACACGTCACTAACGTTACAATTCTCCAGTTACTTATTTAATCATTGTGCCCGCCAATAAGATCAGCTCCTAGTATGGCCGATTCTGCCTCGCTCATTGGATCAAGGTGATACTAAAGGATTTAGAGCTAGCACGTGAAATACACTGATGCGGCAGTGACCTGTCCTATAATAATGATAATAATAACAATACAAATTGAACTTGAAATCAGGTGTGTTACTTTTATACACTTGTTTATTTATTTCTCTGTGTGTGCGTGCACACACACACACATGCATGCACACACATTCGTACATGGGAGCCATCATGTGTGTGGAGGTCAAAGGACAACTCACACAGTCACTTCCCTCCTTTTACACGTGAGCACCAGGACGGAGCTCAGGCCTGAGTTGTCCTGTGGGTCACAGTTGTTAGTGCTTCTGCTTTCATCATAAGGAGGACAAGCTGGCCAAGAACACGCTGGGGAAAATCAGGTACACATGTGGCATGTGACATGTGGCATGTGACATGACAGGGAGTTCCTTGGCCATGGGCCAGCTTGAACACCATATTAACTGTCATCTGGACATATATTCCCTGACTTTGTTTCTTCTTCAGGCCATTTCTCCTCACATAAGCAGCGAACCCCTCTGTCCCCACAACACATTCTAGAAAGATTTTTCCTTCTCTTCACTTGTCCCAGGCTCCTTCAGGCTGTGACTGGAATATGGCAGTTCAAACCCTAAGTGATGCTTAGTTAACCGGGCTCCAGCTTTTCTTCCTCATTTGTAGGGAAGCGGGATTTGAAAAGGAAGCGCTTCATACAACACAGAAGTTCCTTGAGAGTCTAGGCCTGGCTGATAGGGAATTAGTCACATGGTATTGACAAGGGGACACTTGTATTGGGGAGGAGTGGCCTAGCTCGAGTTCCCCCACAGACTCCAGTCACTTCCTGGAGCAGCCCAGGGAAAAGATGGCCTTGCATTGTATCAGAAGGGGCCACGGCTGGAGGCCAGAGGGTAGTAGTTAGCTGTGTCCCCTATGAAGGGTCCCTTGAAAAGAAATAATTCCACCTTCCACAGGCTATCATTTCCACAATATGCAAAAACTTTCTCTTCAAGATTGTAAAAGGACCCTGAGATCAAAGAAGTTGTTAGTCCCTGCCATAGGGTATTTTGAATGATTGTATGAAATATACAACATCATGTTTATAATATATCACCAATACCCTGATCGCCATTTAGCTTATCACAGTTTCAAAACTGTGTCAAATAAAATTATACTAGAATCTTTTGGCTTTCAATTTTCTTGTTTTATTTTACTCCAGTTATCTGCATAAGATACATTAAAAAAACTCTTTTGAGCTAATAAAGTAATTACAACATTTCTTTCCTTTCCTCCTCCTAGTCACTCCTTCTTGCTTGCCTCTAAATTTGAGGACACTTTCTTCATTGTTATTGTGGACACACACACACACACACACACAAATATATAACCTTCTCAGTCTTTATAATGCTACTTGAATTCATGTTTTCAGGACTGACCATTGGTATTGGACAACTAATTTTGTGCTCTTCTCTGGGGAGATAATCTGTCCCACCTTCAGCATTCCTTACTGGCTTGTGGTTCCTGGTGCAGGGTTGAGGCCTCATGAGATTTTCTCCATCCAATTTGGCACATCTATTGGTGTTATCCTTCAGCTCATAGTTGGGCAGCCATTTTGGCTTCATGGATGAGATTTTGGTTAGACTCTATGGATGTTGTTTCTGACTTTACTAGGAGACACAGTCTGATACCAGACTCCCTAATCGTCTGGCTCTTAGAATCTTTCCTCCCTCTCGTGTGCAATGTTCTCTGAACCTTAGGTGTGGGAGTGTATTGCAGATGTGTCCATAAAGACTGGACTCCACAACTCTGCATTTTGATTGTTGTTGTTGTCAGCTGCAAAGAGAAGTTTCCTTGATGAGGGTGAACACTACACCTATCTGTAGCTATGTCATAGAGTTTCTATTCCTGCAGAAAACCTGACCAAGAAGCAAGATGAGGAGGAAAGGGTTTATTCAGCTGACACTTCCCCATTGCTGTTCATCACCAAAGGATGTCAGAACTGGACCTCACAAAGGGCAGAAACCTGGAGGCAGGAGCTGAGGCAGAGGCCATGGAGGGAGGTCACTGGCTTGCTTCCCTGGCCTGCTCAGCTTGCTTTCTTACAGAACCCAAGACTACCAGCCCAGGGATGACACCACTCACAATGGGCTGGACCCTCCCAGCCTGGTCACTAATTGAGAAAATGCCTTAAAGCTGGATCTCATGGAGGCATTTCCTCAAGGGAGGCTCCTTTCTCTGTGATAACTCCACCTCGTTGACATGCACAAGTTGACACACACAAAAAAACCCAGCCAGTGCAAGGTATAAGGATGAATGTTTAGATTGTTGGTAGGGATTATGCTGATTTAGTAAATTAGTGGTTATAGATTCTCCTCCAATATCCATAGTTTCACCAGCACTGGGTAGTCAGGTTTCCCAGTCCAGGCATGTTTTCCCTCTTGAGAGGGTTTTTTTTTTTTTTTTAATTTTTTTATTCGATATAATTTATTTACATTTTCAAGTGATTTCCCCTTTTCTAGCCCCCCACTCCCTGAAAGTCTCATAAGCCCCCTTCTCTTCCCCTGTCCTCCCACCCACCCTTTCCCACTTCCCCGTTCTGGTTTTGCCGAATACTGTTTCACTGAGTCTTTCCAGAACCAGGGGCCACTCCTCCTTTCTTCTTGTACCTCATTTGATGTGTGGATTATGTTTTGGGTATTCCAGTTTTCTAGGTTAATAACCACTGATTAGTGAGTGCATAGTTATCACCAATAGGCGTGAAACTCCTGAACCCTTTAGGTTGTTATCCCATTCTGGTTGTTATTGTGATTCTTCAGCTAGATCAGGTTAGTGCTAGCTCAGCGCCTCTGTGCTCTGTTTCTGAAGTACATGGTATCTCCAGCAATAGGGGCTTTGCCTTCCACCCCTCGGAGGCAACCAAGGGCAATGGTAATAGGTTGAACGCAGAAGGAGTCTTTGATGGCACTGACCAAGAACTCAAGTCTGCTTAGGTGGTTTTTGGTTCTTGGAGGGAACATTGTCTTCCCAGATGAGAAACATTCATTAAATCTATAGATTAATATTTACACACAGAATTATGCGTATTAGAGCTATTTTTAGGCAAATAGTTACTAGTATGGTGGCCTTTGCGGCATCCTTATGGTTATTTTACCCTCTTCCCCTTCCTCTGTATTTATCTTTCCTGCTTCCACCTCCTACCTCCCACCTCCCTTTCACATAACCTCATCAGATCACTTGCGTCCTACCATTTCCCATTACCTCCCTCCTCCCCCCTAATGAGTCCCTCCCCCCCCCCATCAGCCGACTAGTACCTGGTATCCCCTCTCTATTGCTCCTGGCAATGATCCTGATTTACTCTCCTAGTCCCTGTTGTCACTCCAGGCTGTGTTCTCATAGCTGAAGATTTGGAAGTAGGAGCCTCCCATGAGAGAAAACATGGATGCTGGTCTTTCTGGGTCTGTGACACCTCACTCAACATGATTGTTTCTAGTCCCTTCTATTTACCTGCAAAATCCATGACTTCACTTCCCTTATAGATGAACAGTATTGCATGGTGTTGCATATGTACTGCATTGTCGTTATCAGAGGACACACTTCGAGAAATGGAAATTATGAAGTCTGTGGATTACACATATCATTTGAGTTGTGTGTTTCTGTGAAGAAACTTGGTTCACCCCCTGACCCCCGCACTCCGTGCTGACTGACAGCCCACACATTTCCAAGTCCGTCCACTTAGAATATCAGTTTTTATAAATGTTCCCATTCTGAAACATAAATTCCTTTATGTTTTTACTTTTCTTGTTTTGTTCTGTGGACTGGCATATGCCTTCACACACAGTCTACTGGTTCTAATGCCAATCTCCTCCAAAATTACTTACAGACATACCCAGGAATGTCTTTATTGGCTACCTGGGTATCTTTTTTTATACTAATCAAATTGATACACAAAGCTCAGTATTATATCTGGGAAACTAGAGTCAATAAAATGCTTCGATTTGATGACTCAGTCAAAAGATATTGACCAGGGCATGGTCAAGCATTGTTATATTGTCAAGGACTGAAGAGATGGTCTATTTGAGTATGCACGGGTAAGAACTATCCATGACTTCAAGTTCCAAGGTAATAAATAGTTTGTCCCTAAGACAAATTTTTACCTTGAGGAGAAATCCCTGTAGATTTTCACCTAATTTTACCTCTCCCTCATATTTTTAAGCTTTTTAGAATAAATTTAGTACATAGAAGAGACCAACTATCTATTTAAGTTTTTTAGATTTTATGCTGTTTTTTTTTTTACATTGTATTTGTTATATATGTGCACAAGCCTATGCATACTTGGAGATTGGAGGAAAACTTGTAGGAGGCAGTTTTCTTTCTAGGGAGGAAACTCAGATTGTGAGGATTGCTGACAACTACCTTTATTGTCTTTCTGGCTCTAGTGTCTTTATATTTTAGTACCAAAAAAAAAAAATATGCCTGAGTAGAATGTAGAAAGCAGGCATAAAGTGCACAGCAGGGAACCATTGGTAGGCATTCCAAAATTACTGGTGGCAGAGAAAAGACTACGGCAGGCAGTCCTGAGACAAAGTCAGGTGTTAGCCTGATAGGAAACTGCCCTGCTATGCTTCTGATGCTATGACCTCTGTTTCCTCTTTCTAAAATCTAGTCTTTGAAAAATTCCATACACGGATACAATGCATCTTCATCATATCCACCTCCGCTCCCTTTCTTCAGCTTCCTGTAGCCTCCTCCCCTTTCAGCTTCCTCTTTTGTTTAATTAATTATAAACACAGCCCATATGTGAATGGTGGGGGGGGGTCATCCACTGGCATGGACACCATCCCAGTGGCCACCCTGCTAAAGGCAGCACTGTCTGTCCAAAGCTCCCCAGCCAGGGGTGGAGCAGCAGGCGCACGATCTACTCCTCCTTACGTTGTTTTTAACTGGCTTGGTATTACGCAGGCTCTGTGCAGCGAATCACATGTGCTATGAGTTCCTATGTGCAACAGCCACATCATGTCTGGAGGATGGCACTCCCTGCTACCTCTGGCTCTCACGGCATTCTGGGTGTCCCGCCTCCATGATGCTCCTTTAGCCCTTTACTGTGATATTAAGAGGGAAAATTCATGTAAGTTCTCCCAGGACTCAGGGTTATAAACCCAGGTCTCTTGCAAAAGCAACTAGTACTCTTAACGTCTGAGCCACCTCTCTAGCCCCACAAATGAGGGCTTTATTGGTCATGAACAGTTAAGTATATTGCAGAGACTGTGAAGTCACATCTGACATATTCCAGAAGAGACTACACCTCTATAGAAGGCTCCCATGTGTCCACACAGAAAGACCCAAGTCATGACCAAGATAAAGAGGAAAGCCGGCTGATAGCATTTTCAAGTTGATAGGGAAGAATAAACCACAAGGCTGATGGTATCATGTTATAATAGGCAAGTCTTTTATCAAACATCTCTTTTTCACTCTGGAAATTGCCCCGCTCATTGTTCGCCTATTGATTTTTCTGTACTTTGCTAACGAATACAGCAAGCGTTTCAGGGACGCAGCTCTGGCTGCCCGTGGCCTCGCTCACTGCTGCTCCCCCAGCTTAATGACCATTGCCTCACACTGTTCCTGACTTCAACGCAACAGGCATCTTTACACCGTCCGGGGGATTTTTCTAATCATTTCCACTTTACATTGGAAGCCTCTAAGAATTAAATAACTTGACCAAGGCTCTGAATCTAGCAACTGGTGAAGCATTTGAACCCTCATCTGATTCATAGCCCATAATATTCCATAACTAGCAAATGCGTGATAGACAATGATCCATACTTCAGTGAACTTTATTCAGCTTTTGAGAGCAAACCCTTTTGCTGTTTTCACAAGTCCAACCAGAGAATTCTACTTCACTCTTTAAAAGGTAAACATCTTGAACCAGAGTGGACAAGAGAGGTTAAGTAGCATCTTATAGAATGTTGCTTGGTGGAAGCGCTATATGTGGAATACCTAGAAAAAATTATAAATAAATAATTCTGAATTGATTAGGGTAAAAGAGAGGAGCTACACCATACAACCATCATAGTAATTTCCCTGGAAGAATGGGGGAAATCCAAGGCAGAGAAAATAAAAATAGATAAACTTGCTGTGGTGAAGTCAGGGCACAGGCTGCATCCTCATGGAGGCTAAGGACACACACATTCTCTCCTTACAGTGGTTTTCTCGAGGTTCAAGGTAAGACTGAAATCATGGCAAACAACTTCATCTTAAAATTACTTGGAACTTCTTTTATTTTTAATTTTCTTAATTTTCTATATTCTTTGTTTATATTCTGAATGCTTTCCCCTTTCCCGGTTCCTCCCTCCCCATCGGTCTCACAAGCCCTCTTCTCTCAGCCCATTTCCCAACCACCCCTCCCATTTCCCTGTCCTGGTACTCCCCTACAAAGCTGGATCAACTCTTTTCAGAACCAGGGCTCTCTCCTTCCCTCTTCTTGGGTATCATTTGATATGCTAATTGTGTCTTGATAATTCAGAGCGTCTGGGCTAATTATTATCCACCTATCAGTGATTGCATTCCATGTGTATTCTTTTGTGATTGGGTTACCTCATGTAGGATGATATATATACCCAGAGGATTCCCCGGCATGCAATAAGGACACATGCTCCACTATGTTCATAGCAGCCTTATTTATAATAGCCAGAAGCTGGAAAGAACCCAGATGTCCCTCAATGGAGGAATGGATACAGAAAATGTGGTATATTTACACAATGGAATACTACCCAGCTATTAAAAACAATGAATTCATGAAATTCTTAGGTAAATGGTTGGTACTTGGAACTTCTTAAGCTAAGCAAGCACATTTATTAAATCCCTAGCACTGAATTTGGTCAGAGAACACTTTACTCTCTTCTGCCCCACTCCCTCTTTCTCTTCCATACACATATAAAATATTGCCACAAAAATAAGCATGGACCAAAGAAAGGCCCTCCCAAATGTCGGTTCATCCAGGTGTACTCCCCTTCACTAACGATTGCTTTGTTTGTGAGTGCAGCTTTTGGACGTCGATGTCGACGTTCTCAGTCTTCTAAGTGAAACCGTGTGAACTAGCGCATGTCCACATAAGTGCATCCACTCTTCCTTCGTCAGCATTGTGCTATGATCCTCATGACTTCCATATCAAAACATGCAATTTCAGACGATTTCCCACATCTCTAGTGCCCCATGACTATTGCTTTCATCAGAGTATCCCAGATAATACCAAAGTATTGGGACCGTCTCTTAAAAATGTCTAGTATAACTTTTGATTTAAAAACAAAACAAAACAGCCAGAAAGAGGTTGCAGAAGGAGATGGGTGGGGGCAGAGGAGAATACGGTGACATTAAATGTGGCGGAGATTAGAGATTTATGAGAAATGAATAGCAACAAAACACTGTCCCCTGCTCCTGGACGGCCATGGCTCACGGCCATCTATCTGTCACACCAATTCCAGGGGACCCTATGCCCTTTGCTGCCCACCAGCACCAGCAGGCATGAAATGCACCTAAATACACATGCAGGCAACACGCCGCTCACACACACACACACACACACACACACACACACACACACACGGAATAAAAACATCTAAATTAAAACAAAACCCTCTTTTGTGGGATAATTCATTCACGATTGGGCCACAAAGGTTTTGTGAAAGAGTTTCACATTTTAGTGCCAGGTCAACAGCTCTTAGGAAAGTGTCTATTTCGCAGTTTACAGCAGTACCTATGCCCCGCCATGCTGCAGTCTCCTCCTTGAGGGGTCTGTCTAGGATCTGTGACAGTCTTTGTCCGGCTCTTCGCATCCAGTGTGAGGAAGCAGAGAGCCAAAGTTAGCAGAGAACAGAAGGCAGAATCAACATTTCTTTTGTGAATTTTAATATCTAATTAAAATATTTATTTAGTCATTTATTTTTGAGTGGAGGTATCTTTATTGCTTTAGCTCAGGTTGGCCCAGCACCTTGGGGTCCTCCTAGCTGATCCTCAAGTGTTAGGCATGTGCTGGCTCACTGGGCGATCTTCAACATTTCTTTATCATTATTAAAAGTATTCAGCTTTTAATATGTAAATAAGTTACATAAAAGCAGGGTGTTTTTCTGTGAAACTGCATTTCCATATTTTTACTGGAGCAGGATGAGGGGGACACAGATAAACAAATAAGGGGTTCGGGGTGTCCCATAGCCCTGGAGGATGAGGATTAAAAACCAGATATTAATACTTACATCTCCTGCCTTCTCACTGGAGTCCAGCTGCCTTAATTTCTGGCCATTTGGGGATTATCCTCTGGTGCCTCTCAGCAGGTGCACCGATGGAGTAGTTTCGCCTGCAGATCTGCTATAGATTGGGTGAAATTAAAAGATAAAACAAAACAAAACAAAACAAAAAACAAACAAAATAACGGGTGTGGGAGGTGAGATGTAGGGAACACAGAAGAAAGCGTCCACCTGGGCTATTTTCTCTCTGTTGTCAGTCTTTACGACAGGCACTCTGTGAGCCTCACCCTGAAAGGAGGGGTCCTGGGCAGGTGTAACCTTCCTATTGACTAAAACTGGTTGGCGCCGATCCGGCTTGAAGCTCAGCGTGGAGTGATCAGAGATTTTTCCAGCAGGTGCATGTTTTAACGTATTCCTTACCCTGGCACCACAGGAAACAACACTAACAATGAGTCACAAAACACAAAATACACTCAATCTTCCAATAGTGGTCAGGTGACCTCCACTACTGTCAGCGGATTATGGAGCAGTAGTCCAGCCCCCAAACTCTACTCTTGCATTTTTCAAAACAAAAACAAAACAAGATAAAACACAACCCTCCTTTTTAGACATTCAGGTCTGTGGACGTTTCTGGCAGGGGTGTAGGGGAGCTGGGCATGGACTCTGTCTTGAGATTGTGGAGGCGGAGCCTCTGGTCTCAGAGCTACTGTCTCAGAGCAGTTGGGATGAGCGCTCCTTTGGGTGCAATGACCCTTGCAGGGGCTTGCCTTTGGCCCTTCTCCCTCATATATCCTTCTCCTCTCCCGGGGCATATATCCACTTTGTCCTGTCCTAGGGATTTCTGCTGGGGAACTCAAAGGGCCACGGCAGGACCCTTATCCTGGCCACAGGAGACATCACAGAGAGATAGCCTCTACGCTTTTTGGTATCTGGACCATGATGAAGATGGAACTGTGGACGTCCTTGATCTTAAGAAAGGCCTGACAGCTGTAGAGGGTCATTCGGCCTCGAGGATGACAAGGAGAGCTTCATGAAGCTCAGGTTGATGTCGGGCCCAGGACCTCTAGCGTGGCCTCCTGAAACCCAGTGAAGCCAAATCTCAAATTTGGCCTGGGCTTTTTGAGTTGATGCTTGTTTAGCACCACTTTTGTATATTAAGAATAATTCAGGGGCCACTGATGTAGCTAGTCGATAGAGCGTTCCAACTAAACCACCAAAACCACACACCATTGTGGTGGTGCAGGCCTTAAATCCAAGCAAGGAGGATGTTGAGGCAGGAGGATTAGAAATTTAAGGTCGTCCTCACACCTAAGATCCTCAAGCATACTTCTGAGTTTTCTTTGTGGCTATGTACTGGTTAGTTTTGTGTGTCAACTTGACACAGGCTGGAGTTATCACAGAGAAAGGAGCTTCAGTTGGGGAAGTGCCTCCATGAGATCCAGCTGTGGGGCATTTTCTCAATTAGTGATCAAGGGGGAGGGCCCCTTGTGGGTGGTACCATCCCTGGGCTGGTAGTCTTGGGTTCTATAAGAGAGCAGGCTGAGCAAGCCAGGGGAAGCAAGCCAGTAAGTAAGAAACATCCCTCCATGGCCTCTGCATCAGCTCCTGCTTCCTGACCTGCTTGAGTTCCAGTCCTGACTTCCTTTAGTGATGAACTGCAACGTGGAAGTGTAAGCGCAATAAACCCTTTCCTCCCCAACTTGCTTCTTGGTCATGATGTTTGTGCAGGAATAGAAACCCTGACTAAGACAGGCTCCAACAAAATTTCTGATTGCTCTTGCTCTTGGCTAAAGTATTGTGTTTTGGAAATTGCATGAGCTTTCGAAACCTCAAAGCCCACAAAGGCAACACCTCCTAATCCTTCTCAAACAGCGTGGGCGAAGCATCCAAATATATGAGTCTATCAGGGCCGTTCTTATTCACACAGGCTCTGGGCCCAAGATATGCCATGGGTTTAGAGAACTGGAACATTTACTCCATGTGTGTTTGGGGCTCAGTGGTAGTTGGGAACAATTATGCTTTGTTTCTGCTTTTAAGGGGGTGCTGTTAGTAAGTCTTCCCCTTCCTATTAGTTGTGCAGACTATTGGAGTCTTTAAGCTTCCATTTGTCTGTTGACCAGTTGTTTTTAAAGTTGATTACATAAGTCAAGCACTGGACTGTGGTTTCTTTGTCTTTTGCTAAGGTTGGGATAAAGATTTCTCAAAACTAGTCCTTTTAAGGACTTGGCATTCAGCTAGTGATCTGTTGTGAAGTGGTGGTGGAACTCCTCAGAGATGTGTCGTGAAGGTGGGAACTTTAAGAGTTGGGAATCTTCCATATGGAGGTGGCTGTTGGGACCTTGGTCCCTCTTCTTTCAAATAGGATGAGCATTTGCTTTTTGGTATGTTAGCCTTGCAGAAGGAATCCTGGATTTTGTCATAAACAAGTTAAGTCTTCTGAAACCCACTTATTTCTTTTCAATGTTTTATTTTCCTGAAAATCTTCTTGGCAAAGGTATGAGGCTTTGTATACCCATTGGTTATGGATAAGGGGATCATTTATTAAAATTAAGTGAGAATCGTTCCCCCTGGGCTGTGCACCAACCACACGGAACATTCTATTTTAAAGGAGCTCTTGGGCTTTTCCTCACATAAAGATCACATCTCCTGAACAGTTCTGCTGGGTCGGTTCTCCTATATCTGTAGAAGAAATTTCATTCATATGGACCTAGAATTCAATTAATTTAAAAAAAAATAGAAATTTACCTTGTGTAGCATGAGTGATAATTTGGTATTGTTATTCTATAAATTGGAGAGACTGAATATACAAACAGATAATGGCTACACCACAAATAAAAATAGATATTGAGTCAGCTCTCCCAGCCAGGAAACCTGGTCTTTAGAAATGACAAGCTTAGAGGAAGACAGTTGAGGCTTCTAGTGACAATACAGGAAATTACATACTAGCTCCTGTAAGCATCTCCTCCCCAAGTGGCTGAGACTTGATTAATCAACACTCCTGAAGTTAACACTAACAGTTCTCATAATTTTTGACTCCGTTTTCAATTTTGGATTAACTAAAGACAGCTATGCCCCTTCCCCAACTCCCCCCACCCCCATACAACCACACTAGACTCTCTGTTCCCAGGTAGCCTGAACTCACCTGTTCTCATGACAAACCTCCTCTTTTCTACTACAAAGCTTCCTGTACTCTGCCCATCTTTGGGTCTATATCAGAACACAAATGACAGCAGCAAGAAATGGCCCTTGTTTTTGCCTTTATTTCCACGGAAGGAATTATAAGACAATTCAAAAGAGAAGTCTTAGCCTTCATACAAGTGTTAAATTGGCAGCATCCACAGCTTATGAAACACAGGGAATCTTTACTTAGAGGAAAGGCTGTAGATCTGTGTTATAATGTACAGTAACACATCTAGTCCAAACTAGTATTTATTATTATTATTATTTATTATCATTATTTATTATTTATCTAGTGGTATTATTTAATATTAGTATTATTAGCATTAATTTAGTATTATTTATTATTTATTTGGTAGTATTATTTAGTATTAGTATTATTGGTATTATATTTTGTATTATTAGTGTTTAGTAGTATTAGTCTGAAAGAAAAGCAGCTAGTCTACTTCTGGTCTATACATAATTAGTTCAGTACTTTCCCGTGCTAACAATAAAGTATATTTAATTGTTTTTTTTTTTTCTGTAGAAAATTTTCACCACGGGCGATGTCAACAAAGATGGGAAGCTAGATTTTGAAGAATTTATGAAATACCTAAAAGACCATGAGAAGAAAATGAAATTAGCATTTAAAAGTTTGGACAAGAATAATGATGGTATGTCCTATATCAGTTCTTATGGAAAATCCTCTTTATGCTTTCAAAGCTAAGATAACTCTAGGCAATTGTTATTTGTCTCATTTACTGCTTATTTATTAATGTGATTGGGAGCTCATATTTTTATTCATCTATTTTTTAAGATTTTATTTTATTTTTAGTTTTGTGTGTGTGTGTGTGTGTGTGTGTGGTTATGTGCACATGGGTACAGGTGCTTGCAGAGACTCTAAGAGGGTGTCAGATCCCTTGGAACTGGAGTTGTGGGTGGTTCTGAGCCCCCCAACATGGGTTCTGGGAACGGAACTTGGGGCCTCTACGAGAGAACCAAGACATTTCTCCAGCCTATTTTTAGTGAAGAGAATCTATAGGTAGCTTTGTCTACTAAATTAAAAATCTATAGGTAGCTTTGTCTCCTGAATTAAAAATTTCGACAAAATGTTAACTATTGAGATTATGTTAATTTCACTTACAGTCACAGTTTTAAAAAATTACTTACTTGCTTATCCAATAGGAGGTATTAATTTTTTCATATATGGGCATGACTATTGTATATTGTAAAATTCAACAACTTCATATCTTACACTTGGCAATCATTTTGAAGGACTAATTTAGAAAAAATAGTCTCTGATCCTTAAAAAGGTAACAGCACAGTATGAGTCTGTACCTTCTGGCTGGGGTGGCATTCTCTCTGTTTAAAGAAGTCACTTGGGAACAGAGTTCCAGTTAAATAGGAAGGAAGCCAGCAATGGCCAAGGTAGGAAAAGCACTAGACTCCATGCCCAGAGGCAACCGCTGGCAGGGAGAACGAACTGATGGATTATAATGCAGCTCTACACCTTTCCTGACTTAATGTGTGGTCAGGGTCACTCACTCACAGAATTGCTTTTCAAGAAAGAAGCTGAACAATAGATTGAAAAACATATTGATCTTCTCAAGGGTTGGTTTGCAAATTTTTAATACAAATCTGGATAGTAAATATTTTAACATGGGGACCATGTAGTCTGAGTTGTGTCTGTAGCTCAGCCAAAGAGTTTATATAGACAAACCGTATGGATGTGTTCAAATAAAGTCAACAGGCTTTATTTGGAGAGACAGTTACAGTGTATTAGCTACTAATTTGGACTGGACCATAACTTAAAATCAAATTCCTTCATGTAACCGAACTTTTTGGATGGGTCCGTTGATGGTTCACAACAGCGAAGAGCTGAGCGTGTGGTGAAGGTGGAGTTGTGAACGCCAGTGCACTTCGCATGATGTGCCCTCAAGTCTAGCCTGAGCCCCATCCTCAAGCAAAATTCAGTTTTTAAAATTAACTTTCCTTCCTCCATACAAACTTTCATCCCAACCTGGACTCTCTACAGTTTAGTTGTGGAGACAATGTTGTCTGTGTCCTGCTAGTAGCTGGGAACTGGGTCAATCTCAGGATCAACTGCTGTGATCGAGTGCTCAGCCATCCACCACAGAGTGCTCAGTGCATCACTGTCCACTCCAGGAAACAAAGTGCAGGAAATACAGGTGAAGTTAACAACACATTGTTAGTAAATGTAGACTGTTTCCCCTTCACTTACTACTTTATATGTAGTTTGAAACAATGTATCATTATAGGTTCATGTTTTCATCAGAATTCCTTAACTTAAACGTTTATAGTTTATTTTCTCATCATTTGTGAACTTTGGCCTTGTGAATATGGTTACTTGCTGAAATTTAGCATCAGAAGTAGTCCCAAGATGTGTGTTTCAGTTGTTCATGGCCATGCACAAGAGTAAAACTTTTAATCACTGAACATAGGAGTGCCTGGCGGGGACATAATGAGAATAAGGTTCCATTCTTTATTCTTAAAACATAGGCGACATTCTGCTTTATTTTAGATTTCAGACTGGAAATGTTTTTTTTTCCCAAGATCCATTTTGTTGTCTTTTGCATCTTTGTACATCTTTGGTGGAATTTTTTTACTTTAGAAGATGCTCCCCATACAGGACCAAGTCTTTGAGTGCTGCCCAGGAAAATGCTGGGAGGGATCCAAAGGGCTTCAGTGCTGAAGATAACACCTCTTCCCACCATCTGCTATTTTCATATTTCCCCATACCATCATTTCTTTAGGTTCCTTCCCTTCCCCTTGGCCTTTGCATAGTGTTCCCCCTCCCCACTTACGTGCACGCGCATACACACACACATACACACACACACACACACACACACACACACACTTGCTGTCCACACTGCTCTGGCAGCAGAGCCTCTTACTCTGAGTAAGGTTTCAGTCCTATCCTGTCCTCCTGACCTCAATTCCCTACCCTTCCTGTTCCCCCCTCATCCCCTCCTCCTTCTCCAGCCCTCCCCTTCCTGATCCCTGTCCCCCTCCCGCAGGATGTGAGCCCTTGAGGGAAGAGGTGAGAGTGTTTATGGTGTGCGGTCTGCCTTTCCCAGCTCTCCTTTTCTCCTGATTCGTTCCTTCTATTAGTTTTTTCTCTCTGGTTTTCTGCTGTTACTGTATATTTTTACTGCCAGATTTCTCAGAGAATCCTGTTCTCTTTGGCTCAATTTCTTCATTGCTTGTTCCCTTTTGCCTGGTCACATGACTCCACGCACAGTAAATGGACCTTTACTAAGGAAGATGTGGATATGAGTATTTTTAAATGAGCAGTCCCTTGTTAGAAGATTTAGAGCTCTCTCCTGTGGCCGGGAGCCTTTGGTTTCCTATGTGGAGGAATATTACTGAATACCCACTATGCTTTATGATCACTGAACCAAACAGTGTGTGTAGATGTCTTTAAGGAATTGTGGGAGTTTTGAGTATTAACGCTGCAGTATGTGTCTAAGCAAATCGCTGGCTTACCTAACTTCTCAGCTTCACCTCAGTCATTCAGAAGACCTCATGCTGTTTCTTTGTCTGAAGGGAAAATCGAGCCTTCTGAAGTTGTCCAGTCTCTCCAGATGCTGGGTTTACATATTTCTGAAAAGCAAGCAGAGCTGATTCTTCAAAGGTAAGCCCTCCATCAAACGGACAAAGTACTTTTTAATTTTACCGTACTCTCTTGTGAGAGTACTCACAATGGTGGTTTCTAAGTGCTGCTTAAAATGCCTCCCTCCGTCTCCTCATTGCACCTGCCCGCTATGGTTCCTTCCTTCCCTTCTCCCCTTCTATGTCTATATGAACAGACTATGCACCGTGCAGGGATGGGAAAGGCACGCTCAAGCTGGGCTGTTTGTCAGAAGTCCTTGGAGGCACCAGGACCGCAGGTCTAGAGATAGGGCTAAGGGGTTTACCTCAAACATTTACTTTCTCTATTTTGTGTGTAATGGGTGTTTTATGTGCATGTGTGTCCCTGCTTCACTTCCATGCATGGTGCCTGTGGAACACAGAGGGATGTTAGGTCTCCTGGAACTGGAGTTATAGATGGTTGTGAACCACTAGGTACGTGCTGAGACTCGAACCCAGGCCCCCTGCAAGAGTACTCGGTGCTTTTAATCTCTGAATTATCTCTCCAGCCCCTGGCTATTACTATTTAAATCAATGTGTTTTCTTCCTTATTTTAAATCAAGTACTAGCACATGTTAACCCTCTAAGGTAACGAGGTTCACTACGGCATTTTCTGGAATGTTCCACAGTCACATTCACCTCTTGATCAAACTTTCCCTCCTGATGGCCTCCTTCCCTCAAAAAGTCCCCCTTCTAGTTAATCTTTAAAATTTACCTTGATTCTACATGAGAGAAAACATGTAATATTTGTTTTTCTTATCATGATTATCTCCAATTCCATCCATTTCTCTTCAAATGACATCATTTCTTTCTTCTTTATAGTGGTCAGTTCTCTGATATGTGTATGTGTGTGTGTGTGTGTGTGTATGTATGTGTGTATGTATTTATGTGTGTATATGTGAGTGTGTATGTGTGTCTATGCATGTATGGGAGTGTGTATGTGTATGTATGTATGTGTGTATATGTGTATGTATGTATGTATGTGTGTATGTTTGTATGTGTGTGTATGCATGTATGGGAGTGTGTATGTGTGTGTGTGTATGTGTGTATCTATTTTTCCTTTCATCTGTTGATAAACATCTAGGCTGATTCCATGTCTTGGCTATTGTGATCCATCAGCAATAGACACTGATGAGAAGTACCTCTGAGGTCTGCTTTAGGGTCCTTGGGTACTTTCCCAGGAGTGGAATGGTAGGATGACATGCCAGCTCTAGGGTTAGTTTTTGAGGACTCTCCATGCTGATTTCCATAGTGGCTGCACGATTACATCCTCACCCACAGGGTAAAGCTTTCCTCCCTCCTGCACATTGCAGTGGGGTAAGGTGCTGGGTCAAAATGATTACAATTTACATTTCTTTGATGGCTAAGAATTGTTGAACATTTTTCATGCATTTACTGCCTCCTTAGGAATCTTCTCTTGAGAAGTATCCAACTCATTTGGCCATTAGATTATTTGTGAGTTTTCTGGTGTTTAGTTACATTTTTCTCATTTATTTATTTTGCTGAAGAGGCTGCCTTTTGAGAAGAATCAGGTGTCTGTGGCTGGGTACTTTGCTCTGATCTCTTGATCTAAGTGTCTGTTTTGTGTTGTGTGCTACTGTTGTTGCTGTGGCTTTGTAGTGTAATTTAACATCAGGTTAGGGTGGTACCTCCAGCATTGATCTTCATTGCTCAGAATTGGCTTAGCTATTTGGGGTCTTCTGTGCTTTCATATGAATTTTAAGATTGTTTCTTTATGTTCTGTGAGGAATGCCATTAGAATTTTACTAGGGATTAAACTGAATCCCTAGTAATCTGCAGATTGTTCCTAGTAACATGGTGATTTGAACAATAGTGACCCTGTCAATCCACCAGCAAAGAGGTTCTTTCCCTCCTTCAGTGTCCCGACCCACAGGACAGTCAACAGGGTCCCTGGAACTACCTAAGAGGAAGGCGAGAGACAAGAGACACGGAAACGAACAGCAAGTCTGTATTCTGATCAAGCTTTCAATTTTTATTTTTTACATAAGCCAATTTAAAGGGAAAGGTATAGGTGTAGGGAGGGGAACAATCTCAGGAGGCTGGCATCATTTCTTAGAAACAGTTTCTCAGAATTTCTGGGAAAGGCTAGTTATTGCTGCTGGAATTTTGGCATGATAAAGGGGGTCATGAGGAGGTGAAGTGGAAGGGGTTGCTATAGTAACCTCTCCATGGATGAGCTTCAAAAGGAGGGGGGTTTTGAGATCTACGTAAGAATGGTTCCTGGCATGAAGATCTAAGTGAGAACGACTCCTGGTATCGAGATCTCTTGGCATTGAGATCTAAGTGAGGAGGGCTGCTGGCACTTCAGTGCCTTCCTTCTCTCCTCAGTGTTTTCTGTAGGAAGTTTTTGTTGAGAAGATGTTTCACTTTCTTGGCTAGGTTTGTTTGTAGTATTTGTATCTTTTTTCAGCTATTGGGAATGAAGTTGTTCCTTTCTTACTATGTTTGTTATTGGTATATAGAAAAGCTACTGGATTCTACATGTCATGTTTCTACCTCACTACTTTACAGAAAGGGTCATGAGATCGGAACGTTTTCTGGTAGAATCTTAAGGGTCTTTTAAATATGGGATCATATTATCAGGAAATAATAATAATTTGACTTGTTTCCGTCTTATTTGTATCTCTTTGATTTTCTTGCCTTACTACTCTCACTAAAGCTTCAGACACTGTACTAAATAGTGGGAATACTGAACACCTTAGCCTGTTCTTGATCTTAGAGGTAATTCTTTCATTTTACCCCATTTAATATAAAGTTGTTTATAGGATTGTCATAGGTAGTTTTTGTGATGTTGAGATATATTCCTTGTGCTCCTAGCTTTCCAGACTTTATCATAGAGAGATGTAAAATGTTGTTAAATGTTTTTCCTGCATCTATTGAGACAATCATGTGATTTCTCTCCTTGCCTCTACTATATGCTATATTTACTTTATTGGCTTGTATATGTTGAGCCATTTAAATATTTTATGTGTGTGGATGTTTGACTGGTGTGTGTGTGTGTGTGTGTGTACCATGTGCATGCAGTACCCACAGAGGTGAGAACAGGGTATCTGTCTGCAGTTGCAGACAGTTGCAGACAGTCTAAGCTACCATGTAAGGTCAGGCTGTGTGTCTGTCTTCCAGCTGGGGTGCAGCTGCCACTCAGGGGAGGCAGAACAGAGTCCATGGTAGGGGTTTCAGCCGTGTTTTTCCTGATGAGAAACAGTGGGATCTGGGATGCATACTGAGGTTACCCAGGGTGCCCAGATGCCGCTGGGGATCTCAGGGTGCTGGGAACAGGGGTGTACCAGGCAGGAAGGTGATAGCTGAGCCCAGGACCAGTGGAGAATCTGGTTTGGTTCCTACTGAGTGCGGGGAGGGGCTGGGGCTGGAAGAGAAAAGAATTCTGGAAATAAGTGTGAGGCTCCTCATGACAAAGGCCTCTCCCCACTTGGTCCTTGATGAAGGAGATAGTCTTTGTTTGTCCAAATTACTTTATATGATTGTAGATGTGAAGCCATACACTTTACTCAGGGTTAACCAGGGATTAAACACTTTTTTTTTGGGAAGGAATGCCCAGGAAGGGACGCTCACTGGCTAAATACTTGGTGCCTATCTAGATACCTCATTAGCATGGAGAACTCCAGATTTTTATGCTACAGTGACTGGTTATCATGGTCCTCTCAGTGAAGAGTTGTGGTTATGTGTTCAACATCTCATAGGTTAGCAAGGAGCTAGCTTCATGCCAACTGTTCTCAATTCTGAGATATCCTGGGGTTTAGGCTGACTCAGCCTTACCAGTTCTTCTGTCTGGTGGCATGGTCCACTTGCCCCACAGTGTAGATGTGGGATTGAACCCAGATCCTCTGGAAGAACTCCTGAGCCTCTCTCCAGCCCCTGTCTCCTACATCCTTGGAATGACACTGACCTGATCACAGTGCAGAACCTTTTCAATGTGTTATTGTCTTCAGTTTAAGGGCAAATATTTTATTGAGAATTTTTGTGTCATAATGAAACAGGGTTAGTTCTTTGAAAAAACAAATTTATATAAATATGTATTAGTATTTAGTGATTTCCATTTGGAAATAAAGATTACTGACAAAATAAAAAAGAAAAGAAAAGAAAACAAAAGAAAGATGAAAAAAGAAAAAGGAAAAAGAAAAAGCAAAGATTGACAAACCCTTAGATTGACAGAGATGTGTTTCCCCCTGTCTTGTTTAAGACCCAAATAATTTTCTTTTATTTCCTTTAACAGCATTAGGAATAAAGCAAATTCTAACTTTGAGCTCTACAAAGATCCAACGCCATTATTAGTCAGCTTGTGTGCTGCATAACAAACACCCAGATGGACACACACTTCCCCTTGACACTGGTCAGAGCGGAAACCCAGGCATATTTTGACTGGAAACAGTCAAGTTGTGGGATGATTCTCAGATGAGGTTTGCCAATTAGAGCATGCTCATGAAAGGGAGTTGGGGCTGGCTGCTACATGATTGCACAGAAAAAGACGATAGTGATACAATCAAAGCAGCTAATACTGCAACCCAGAATACATTTTAAACACAAGCAAGCAGGATTCTCAGCAGACGCCGACTGTTGACACCTTTGCACTGGGACAAAGTTGAGCTATAATTTCATATAGAAGCACATCAGAACAGAAAATGGCAGTGAAAACATAATAATAAGTATCTGAAAATTACATTTTTATATGCCATGTGCATGTGTCACTGTCATACAAATTATAGAATAAAATGTGAGGAAACACCAAAACATCTTCCCCAGACACTTTAATTCAATACATAACCAAAATCCTGGAGCATGTCTGGTACGATTTTGCATTGTTTATAGGAAAATCTCATAGAATGGCTTTCTGTCAAGAAGCTTGTTAAAACACCACCACCAACACCACCAACACCACCAATACCACCAAGACCACCACCACCACCAAGACCACCACCACCACCAACCCCAGCATTTGTTACCACTTACACCTGTAAGATCACAGCATGATAAGTTTAGAATTGAAAGTGAGGATTTCTCAAAACTCAAAACATCAGGCATTTAGAATTAGATTTTTCAGAATCACTGCTAATTTTATTTCTTTTTTCTATCTATCTATCTATCTATCTATCTATCTATCTATCTATCTATCTACCTATCTACCTATTTATCTATTTTTTTTTTTGAGACAGGATTTCTTTGTACCCCTGGCTGTCCTGGAACTCACTCTGTAGATCAGGCTGGCCTTGAACTCAGAAATCCACCTGCCTGTGCCTCCTAAGTGCTGGGATTAAAGTTACGTGCCACCATGCTCAGTATGCTAATTTTCTTTCACTGATAAAAGTTGAAGAAGAAAATTGATAATGTATTTTGAATCTATTTCAAAATTATACCCAAATGTTGCAAGCTTAGGGTGTTAAGAAATAATCCTGAACTGGTGAAGAGGGGAAAAGGACCCTGAGTTCATTCATTTGCACCTCTCAATATTCTGTTGTCCAGTCTCTGTGTCTTTCAGCCTAGTGACTTTGAGTTTGACAGAATGCTAAAGGCAATCTGTGATGGGCTCTCTCTGAAATGTTTGGATCCAGTTTTCTCCAAATAGTGACAATGACTGGAAAAGACCATATTTCACAGAATCTATTTCCAGCAATGTATAATTGCAAGTAATGTATTTTTCTTGAAAATGGAATCCAGGGCCTCATGCCTGCTAACCAAACACCCTGTCACTGAACCTCTTAAACCTGCCAAGGGGCTTTTAAAATTCAGTATGAACGTTAAGTTGGAAAGCAGATTTTCATTTTGTCAAGTAAGGTAGGCAATAATGTTGGTCCTGTGCATTTATCATTCATTTATGTTGTTCTTTTATCATCTGTTTAAACTTTCAGCATCGACTCTGATGGGACAATGACCGTGGACTGGAATGAATGGAGGGATTACTTTTTATTTAACCCCGTGACAGACATTGAGGAAATTATCCGTTTCTGGAAACACTCTACTGTAAGTCTGCTTTCTGTATCTGTAGCTCCAAGCCACAGGTACAGTGCTGATGCAGGAAACAGCTCTCGCCTCAAGGGAGACAAAGAGAATTTATTCTGTTTTGAAATGAGGGACCCTGGCCTGGGAGCATAGATTCAGGTTACCCTAAATTCAGTGTTCTAACATGGGATAGTTCCATGCGTTATTTTTTTAAAATAGTAACAGGGCAAGGGAAATCATAACACAGGACACTTTTCAAATACATTGGTAGATACATCAGATACACGGCTTACAGCAAAGCAGGGAAATGTCTACTGTGGACCTCGGATGCCGTGTGATGATGTTCTTAGCCCTCTTGTTGGTGGAATCTAGGGGCCATTCATTTCTTCCATAGTCACAGGGGTATTAGGCCACACACAGAGGTGGGCAATCGATACGTATTAATGGGGATAAATACAGTTAAGATAAGTTGGCCCCAGACCACCACCTTTCCACATCACTGAAGTTCCAATCGGGCTGTTAGTCCTCACAGTCGTTTATCCTTGGTGGAACTCTGGTTCACAGCAGTTACCACCCAAGAGCATCAAAACACCCTGGCAAGTGTGGCCAAGTCTCAAGAGAGTCCCAGGCTGTGTTTGATATCTACAGTTCTGTTTATTCTGTGAGGCACAGATTTATAGAGAATCTTTAAAGCGCCCTCAAGGTGGCATAATGCAGCTTTTCTCAAAACTTGGTGGCAGTCCCATCTTGATGAACAGGCTGTCTGGGTCTCATTGGCATGCACTGCTTCTACCATAAGGAAGTGTGGTAGTTGAGGACACGCTTTGCTGAAATCATCCCTGCGCTCCCAGATTGCTAAAGCTGAGATGGCTTTGGGTCCCTGCACCTCTGCTTATATAGGCTGGCTGCCAGATTTATTGCTGTCATAAGGTACTGTATTACTCACTGAGTGCTAGGGGAATAACTTTGACTCATGTGGTTGGCATTTCCTGCCAGTTTATACTTCACAAAATTAATTTTATTGCGATTGTTTCATTAACTTTCTCTTAAAATATATTGGTATAAATTAGGTTTGTCATGCTGCCTGTTCCTTGAAGCCCTTGGGGACCTTTTGCAGGACCTCCCACCTCTCAACCTGTGGATTTGTCCTGTGTACTTGGAGACAAGTATCTTTGATTCCTATTCAATACTGTCACTAGTATCAATGTCTAAGTTTACACAGAACATCATAAAATCTATTATGACTATAAATTTTACACTGTGAACTTTGTATTATATCTTTGGGGATAGTTGATAACTTTTTGATGTTATAATCATAAATTCACTTTATTGGGAACACATGGAAGAAGAGAGCATTGCTTCAGGTGTAGTTTATTGACTTTCATTTTTGCCCATAAAGTTTATATCAAGGTCAGTTTTGCGTGTGTGGTGCGGGGGTCTGCAGCATGCCAGGGAAGTGCTCTATGAGCTAGTTATACCCACCACAGCATTTAGATAATTAAGTTGCAAAAATAAATATCATAATGACAAAACTGATCTCAAACTCTATGGAAGGTGAGTATAGGGCTACTGATGTACATGCTTTAATTTTTCAATTTACATATTTACGCTTATATACATAGCTCATGGCATGGAGGTGTAGTGGGGCATAACTACTGTGACAGAGTGTCTGAGGGACTGGCCTAGTAGCTTGTCAAAGCTGTCACAAACTGTGGTTTTCTAGCATTGTGAAAAGGGACTGACTAGGATTTATTAAATGTAGTAAACGTTACCTTTTCAATAAAAGTCATCTGACTTGGACACAAGAGAAAGCTGTGACTGTGGCCCTGCCTGGGACATTGTAACTGACAGTTCCCAGTCTTGTGCACTGATTCTGTGTTGTGTTCAGTGTGACTAGACTCTCACCCACGTGGACTCAGCTTGGTTCGCTGTGAGTCCCAAGAAGAACGTTGGTCCTAGCAATAACATCTCTGACACAACAAAGTTCTGGGCTTGTCTGTTAGTGACTGAAGAACTGTGGGATCTCTTTCCATTTCACCAGGGAATTGACATAGGGGATAGTTTAACTATTCCGGATGAATTCACAGAAGATGAGAAAAAATCAGGACAGTGGTGGCGGCAGCTCCTGGCAGGAGGTGTGGCTGGCGCCGTCTCTAGAACGAGCACCGCTCCTTTGGATCGCCTCAAGGTGATGATGCAGGTGAGCCTCAAGCTTTAAGCCCCTTTCATATCTTAGAAAATTTTATTCTACTATTATGCCTCAGGTTAGGCTCATGTCTAAGAATTTGGTGCTGTTCCACTAAACAGTAAATCGTTAGTACTTGTATGTAATGAAATATTAGTCTTTGATATTCCATGACTTTAAATGTTTAATTAAAAAAAAACTTCACTGCTATTATAGGGTTCTCATTAAGTTACTTATATTTTCTTTGATCTTATGACTTGAGAAAGCAGAGGATGTCTCAAGTCTAGAATCTTGGTGACAAGAATGTAATTTCAAAAGTGATTCTAGATGTAAGGTTAGCAGAGAAGACCTGGCTTGGCTACTTACAGGCATTGGGTTGGCCATGAGGAGAGAAGAGAAAAGAAAGGATACCCATTTGTGCACATGACGGAAACCCATTTAATATTCGCGGCAGCCTGCAAAGCAGGTGGTTTGGCTTCATTTTACATATGAGGAAGCTGAGGGTGCAAAATTAAAATTTTCTTTATGGAAAAGAGTAGTAGATGAAGCGTGATAGAGCTTAACAGCCAGAGCCTTGGTTCCTAAACTGCATTTGGCCTCTGAGATCTCATGTTTCCTCCATTCCACAAAGGGCCAGGAGCCTAACAAGGTTGGCTCTAAGGTCTAGCTTGTAAGCACCAGCATATGTCCTAGAAGAAGACAGTGGCTGCCTAAGAGTGTTTTTATTTTATTTCATGTGTATGGACATTTTGCCCAGATGTGTGTATGTGCACCGGATGCATGCAATGCCCTTGGAATCTCTGACACTGGAGGTACAGAGGGTTGTAAGATGCCACGTGTGTGGTGGGAAGCAAACCCGTGTCCTACAGTTCCTTAAAATGTTTTTAAAGCTGTGCTTGTCATATCTACAGGCAGCTCTCTTTTGATTTTTAAACTGTTTGAACAAAATATTTCTGACAGTATTTTAAGCTGACTGTAAAAAAGTGTGTTTATGGATCCGGCACTTTATGAAGAATGGGGGAATTTTGATAGAGGCTGTTTTCTTTAGTAAACCAAGCACACCTTTCCCCTTGTCATATCTTATCGTGATGTTTATTATTTAAAATAAAATGGATCTGTTAGGACTGTAATTTCCACACACCTGAAGGCCTTTCCAAAGTCTCCTTCAGGTTTAATTCTTCACTAGATGGCCTTATGAAAATACAGACTCCGTGGTCTTGGTTTATGACCAGGAAGAAATGAGAATTCAAATCAGCCAAGGATAGAGGAAGCACAGGGGCAGAATCCAGGACAGCGTCAGGTGCAGGACTGCGTTTGTGCATGCCCTGTGCATCCCTGATGCCTCTCTTCCCTGGTGCTGACATGGGACAGCCTATCAGACACTGCAGCCCTGTAGAGACACTCACTAAAGCTTTGGCATCCAGTCTCCCGGGTTTGTATTTGGCTCCGACCTACTTTAGGAATAGCATTAACAGTATGCAGAAGTATCCCATGGTACTTTGCTGTTCCTTTTAGGTTCATGGATCCAAATCAATGAATATATTTGGAGGCTTTCGGCAGATGGTAAAGGAAGGAGGAATCCGTTCCCTTTGGAGAGGAAATGGCACCAATGTCATTAAAATAGCTCCTGAGACAGCTGTGAAGTTCTGGGCTTATGAACAGGTAATTGTTATCATCCATGGAAATGACTAACAAAAGGAGCTAGCTGACTGACTCAGTAAAGATCTGTATGCAGTGCCTTCACTCCTAATACCTCACAAGGAAATTCCCTATGGGAGCCTAGAATCAGATAAACTCGGTGACTCCACACTGCTGAATTCTGGGACTTTGGATGCCATAATACCATTTATAGAGGGAGGCTTTCCTCTACTTCTTTTCTAAGTAGGTGTTCAAAGCAAGGCCTTAGGTGACTCATCTTGAGTTCCTAGTGGGCACAGGGGACTTAATCTAAGGAAACAAAACTGTTCTGATGAATTCCTCTGTGCGAATGGAGTAGTGTTTAATTAAAAAATCTCACAAAGACGAGGGTCTGGTCTCTCCCATCACTCCAGCACCCAGGCTGAGGACAGGACAGTTGAAGTACTGAGTGTTTGCTGAGTGAATGACTGAGACAGCAAACGAGGCATTTGCCTTCCTGTCAGCATCCCAGTTGACTGAGATTAAAACACAGGAGTGGGGTTAGAGGTTGGCTTCTCCTACAGTTACTTGCAGAACCACTGGAGCTCCTATAAACGTATTAGTTTTTGTCTTTTTTTCCCCCATTATTTATCATGGTCCATATGAGCCTTAGAAGTTTAACTCCACACTGTAGTTTCTTATTTGAGTAAGTTTAATGTTATTCTGGAGAGCTTGTGTTGTGTTGTGTTGGAGGAGTACAATTCATTTGAGAGGACCAGGGTTAGTGGTGTCCTTTCCTTGATTTGGAAAAGAGAGAAGCAGGAGCAGCTGGCCTCAGGCTTCCTATGGAGACCATTCTGGGGGAAAGAATTTTTCCTGATGCAAATGCTAGAACATTCAGATTATGACTGATTTTATGAGGAATGCCAGAGCCTAAGATACAGGTTCAAAAATAATGTTTTTCCCTCTGGTATTTCAATATGAGGAAACTCAGTATTTCCCAACGCTCACCCACAGCACACTTTTGCCATGTGTCAGACTTTTATCCTGGCTACTCCAACAGTTCCTCCCTTCCTCTCCCTCCACTCCCCTTTTTAAATGATGCTGGAATCTAAACTTAAGGTGCTCCGTGTACCAGGCAGAAGCTCTTCCATTGAGCTCTATTACCAGTCCCATGGAAATCCAATTTGCAAACCCACTGCTCAGGAGACTCAGTCAGCGTAAGCCCGACTTTTCTACTGGGGCTGAAGGTAGAGGGTACATCTTGAGGCATCTCATCCCACTGTAAGCAAACCGATTCCTAGAATCTGCTTTGTGTTTTGCCACCACAAAACACCACCAAAGGTGTGGCTTAAACAATAGAAATTTCTACCTCACAGGTTCTCAAGCTAAGGAGAGTTAGATCAAGGGGCCAGGCAGGGGAGACCCTCCTCCTGGCTTCTTGCTCTACAGTCATATGGCCTTGGTGCATGATTTGGAAGAGTGTAAGCTGAGTGTACCTTCCGATAAGGATGCTAGCGAGCTCTATCCTGAGGCCTCAGAACCACTTCTAAGCATAATTGTCTCCACAGACTCCATCTCCTAAAACCATAGCAATGGTGGTTAGGGTGTAACATAAGAATTTGGGAGGGGCACAGTTACCCTAAAATAGATATTAATGTGCATCTTCAATTTCTCTCTTCCTCCCTTCTTCCTTCCATCCCCTCCCTCCGTCCCCCTCCTTCTCTCCCTCCCTCCCCCTTCCTTCCTTTCTTCCTCCTTCCTTCCTTTTTTTTTAACAGTACAAAAAGTTGCTTACTGAGGAAGGACAAAAATTAGGGACCTTTGAGAGGTTTATCTCTGGTTCCATGGCTGGAGCCACCGCGCAGACTTTCATTTACCCCATGGAGGTGAGTACCATACGGCCTGACTGCTTGGTGGGGCATGAACCAGCTCGCTGTACTTGTGTACTAAGTTAACCCACACTCAACAGATTAAACAAACCTTCACCATCACACAGTTTGTCAACTGGGAGTCTAAGTTTCCCTGGCTCCAGGCTTTTTTTTTTTTTTTTTTTTGTATTCGATATATTTTTTATTTACATTTCAAATGATTTCCCCTTTTCTAGCTCCCCACTCCCTGAAAGTCCCGTAAGCCCCCTTCTCTTCCCCTGTCCTCCCACCCACCCCTTCCCACTTCCCCGTTCTGGTTTTGCCGAATACTGCTTCACTGAGTCTTTCCAGAACAAGGGGCCACTCCTCCGTTCTTCTTGTATCTCATTTGATGTGTGGATTATGTTTTGGGTATTCCAGTTTTCTAGGTTAATATCCACTTATAAGTGAGTGCATACCATGATTCACCTTTTGAGTCTGGGTTACCTCACTTAGTATGATGTTCTCTAGCTCCATCCATTTGCCTAAGAATTTCATGAATTCATTGTTTCTAATGGCTGAATAGTACTCCATTGTGTAGATATACCACATTTTTTGCATCCACTCTTCTGTTGATGGATACCTGGGTTCTTTCCAGCATCTGGCAATTATAAATAGGGCTGCTATAAACATAGTAGAGCATGTATCCTTATTACATGGTGGGGAATCCTCTGGGTATATGCCCAGGAGTGGTATAGCAGGATCTTCTGGAAGTGAGGTGCCCAGTTTTCGGAGGAACCGCCAGACTGATTTCCAGAGTGGTTGTACCAATTTGCAACCCCACCAGCAGTGGAGGAGTGTTCCTCTTTCTCCACATCCACGCCAACACCTGCTGTCTCCTGAGTTTTTAATCTTAGCCATTTTGACTGGTGTAAGGTAAAGTACCTTACACCAGTCAGAATGGCTCCAGGCTTTTTAGCACCTGCTGTCAGGGTGTCAGTCAGGGCTGCAGTCCTCTGGAGGCTCACCCCTGGGGGGGTCAGCTTTCAGGCTCACTCTTGTGGCTGCTGCCAGGCCTCCCTGACTGCTGTCTGGAAACATCATTCTCTCCTGTGAGCCCTTCTGGATGATCTGTGTATCTTCACAGCAGGGCCGCTCGCTTCCTTTAGAGTCAGCACTGTGAGCGAGAAGAGAGAAAGACTGTGAGGGATGGAGACTTCTGTCTGCTGTCCCGTTCACTGCACCCTGCTGGCTACACAGACTGATCCTGCTACCATGTGGGAGAGGACTGTGCAAGGCAGAACATCTGTCCCCAGAGACAGGGCCCTCAGGGGACATCTCAGAGGCTGGCTGTCACAGTGCTGACACAGAATATTACTCTCATTCCTCTCCCGGGAGCTTTTGTACCACAACCCCAGTAATGGAAGGACAGTAACACTAACTAGACATCATTGCAGTACAGCATGGGCTGGCTAGCAAATCGTGGGCCACCTAGCGACTGTTGGGTACAGCCTCAGCTGTTGTTTATCCTGAAGAAGTCAGGGTGAAAGCAAAGGAAAAGCAAAGAACGTGTAACAGACCTCACATCTTGCAAAGACCGAAATAGTTACTTTGTGGCCTTTACAAAAAGTGTAGGCCAACTCCTGCTTTAGAGCGAAACTAACACTGTAGATGTGGATAATTTTATGGATACAACTAGGGTTTTCCAATAATTGATTAAGACCTAAGCAAAATCTACCATTAACTTGAACCTCTTTGCCATACTCATGCAAATAGATGTGTGTATGTGTGTATATGTATGTGTGTGCATGTGTGTATATGTGTGTGCATGTGTGTGCATGTGTGCATGTGTGTATATGTGTGTGCATGTGTATGTGTGTGGGCATTTATGCATGTGTGTATAGGTGTGTGCATGTGTATGTGTGTGGGTATGTGTGCATGTGTGTATATGTGTGTACATGTGTATATGTGTGTGCATGTGTATATGTGTGTATGCATATGTGTGTGCACATGTGTGTATATGTGTGTGCATGTACAAGCTTGTGTGGGTACACATGCATGTGCATGTGCCTGTGGAGGCCAGAGGTCAACCCAGGTGTCATTCACCAGGAGACACTGTGTACCTTGTTTTTGAAACTGGGTCTCTCACTGGCCTAAGCTCAGTGTTACAGTCTTGGTTGATTGGCCCAGAGATGCACCTGTCTCACCTCCCCAGGAATCTCATCCATTCCCATGCCTGGCTTCTTATGTGGATTTTTCAAATCAAACTCAAGTCCTCATGTTCATGTTGTAAGCGCTTTGTAGACTGAGCTACCCCTGAGTCTCTAGAGATTACTCCACACACCCTTCAACTAAACTTCCCACCTCCCCATCTCTGTCCCATGCTTCAAGCTGAAGTCACTGGTGTTGTCCCCAATGCCACCATTCACTTTTCTTGCCAACTAATTTTACTATGACAAAAATGATTATCTGGTCCACATTTATTTTTTATTTTTCGGCAAAGCCCTCCTTCAGACTATGAAATGTTTGGCCTTCCTGGCTCTTATTTTAGCCTTTCAGTGGAAGTAACAGGGAGAAAATATCAGCAGACTGGACGTCCTCTTGAGAGATAGAATCTGCTAGTGCTTTATAAAATCAATATTTTTTAATTGTTCAGTGTTAAGTGAGAATGATATTGTGTTGCATTCTTTGGTATCTAGGTTTTGAAAACCCGGCTAGCTGTAGCCAAAACTGGACAATACTCTGGAATATACGGTTGTGCCAAGAAGATTTTGAAACACGAAGGCTTTGGGGCTTTTTACAAAGGCTACGTTCCTAATTTACTAGGCATCATTCCCTACGCAGGCATTGATCTCGCCGTGTACGAGGTGAGTGGGGGCAGGTGTGCGTCAGTGTGCAGGCTCGGTGGATAGCTGGCCTGGCCACCTTGGACTCTGTGTCAAGGCTGGGAGAGTGGAGGAGAACCGTTGGGGGCTGGGCTGTCTGTCCGCAGGTTCATCCTTTGATCTTCCCAGCACCCTGATGGGGGAAACGGAATGCACTGATTTGTATTAGATTTCCTTGCTTACTTACTTTTGTTCACCAAAAAAATATGAACCTGAATTCAGCTTGGAAGCTGGTGTGAGGGATGGGGGCGGTGGACAGGAAAAACGAGCAGAAATGTATTAGAATCACTAAAGCTTGCACTGCTAAAGCAAAGTGAGTGATGCGGTTGCAAGGCTGTGCTCCTTGTCATCTAAGAGTCTCCAGGGCTGGGGGCAGGGCATGGGGAATGCAGCTCTGCCTGTAGAGTCCAGCACATGCTTGGAGATTTGAGTTCAGACAACTCAGAACATGAGCCACGGATTGCTCCTGCCCCTCAGGTCAACAAACTGGGTCACCTCTGCCACACGGGTCACTTAATAAACAAAAGAGCCTGACAGACACTTACTGAACACATACTCTATTCAAACTATTACATTAGATACTGGATTGAAAGAAGGGCTCAGCGCCTGTTTTAGTCAGTGTTTCTATTCCTGTACAAACATCATGACCAAGAAGCAAGTTGGGGAGGAAAGGGTTTATTCTGCTTACACTTCCTCACAGTTGTTCATCACTAAAGGAAGTCAGGACTGGAACTCAGCAGGTCAGGAGCAGGAGCTGATGCAGAGACCATGGAGGGATGTTTCTTACTGGCTTGCTTCCCCTGGCTTGCTCAGCCTGCTCTCTTATAGAACCCAAGAATACCAGCCCAGGGATGGCACCACTCACAAGGGACCCTCCTCCCTTGATCACTACTTGAGAAAATGCCCCACAGCTGGATCTCATGGAGGCATTTCCTCACCTGAAGTTCCTTTCTCTGTGATAACTCCAGCCTGTGTCAAGTTGACACACAAAACTAGCCAGAACAGGGCCTTTAAGAACCCCAGGTTCTACTCTAGAAATCAGTCTGGCGGTTCCTCAGAAAACTTGGCATGTCACTTCCGAAAGATCCTGCTATACCATTCCTGGGCATATACCCAGAGAATTCCCCAGCATGAAATAAGGATACATGCTCTACTATGTTCATAGCAGCCCTATTTATAATAGCCAGAAGCTGGAAACAACCCAGGTATCCCTCAACAGAAGAATGGATGCAAAAAATGTGGTATATATACACAATGGAGTACTATTCAGCCATTAGAAACAATGAATTCATGAAATTCTTAGGCAAATGGATGGAGCTGGAGAACATCATACTAAGTGAGGTAACCCAGACTCAAAAGATCAGTTATGGTATGCACTCACTAATAAGTGGATACTTACCTAGAAAACTGGAATACCCAAAACATAATCCACACATCAAATGAGGTACAAGAAGAACGGAGGAGTGGCCCCTGGTTCTGGAAAGACTCAGTGTAGCAGTATAGGGCAGAACCAGAACAGGGAAGTGGGAAGGGGTGGGTGGGAAAACAGGGGGAGGCAAGGGGGCTTATGTGACTTTTGGGGAGTGGGGGGGCAGAAAAGGGGAAATCATTTGAAATGTAAATAAAAAATATATCGAATAAAAAAAAAGAACCCCAGGTTCTGGTGGGGAGCTGGGCAAGCCCACAGATAAAGCCCAGCCTTGTTAGTCATGCCAGACATGAGCCAGCACACACAGCAGGAGAGGGCTGAGCCCCAACTCTGGAGGGAAGAGGTGTAATGAAAGCAACTCAGGAGACTTAGTTTATTATATATTTATTATTATCCTCAGTTTTACCTTTCTCATAGATCTCTTCCTTCTCTACCCACTCAGCTTTGGGTCCTCATTTTTATAAAATAATAATTTCATTTTATTTTGGACAGCTTTATTGAGATACAACACCCAGGCCCTAAGTTTCACCCACTTAAAATATACAATTTAAAGACTTTTGGACTATCACATTGTTAACTTTTGAAACTATGAGAAGACAGAACCAAAAACTCCCCTTTTAAACCATGAAATTCAGTAATGTTAATAATTATTTGCTCTAGTGTGCAGTCTTCACTACAATAAATTCCCAAACCGTTTTTTTTTTTAAATCAGCCAAACTATCATGCAGTAACCGTCTACCTCACCTTCCACTCGACCCCAGAACCTCTAATTTATGCCCAGTCTCTATGAACGTGTGTACGATGGTGTTTCATTAGTGGAGTTAGACATATTATGAGTCTGACTTCTCTCAGACATAATGTCTTCAACGTTCATTCATGCCTCGTACTCTATTCTTCTTACTGGTTCAATAATAATCCATCGTACAATGTGTGCAATCACGTGCCACATCATAATGTTTGGGCCAACGAGAGGCCTCTTATATATGATGAGGTTGCTGCAGATTATAATGGAGCTGAAAACTACGTGTTGCTTGGTGATGTTTTAGGTGTTTCAACATCAGTAGCTCAAGGTGTGGTCCACGTGACTGGGATGGTGTTGGTGTAGAGAAACCGACTGTGGAGCCTGTTGAGGAAGGTCATGTGCACGATAGTCTGCAGCAGTGATAAACGACGGGTGCTGATCCCTTAGTCTCTGTATGGAACTTTCCATATAGAATTTATTTTAAAAAGCAGGAGCAGAAACAGCATTCCCAAACGCCTCCTGCTAAGCCAGCATCGCTCCAATATAAAAATCTCGATATTGCAACTATGTCAAGTCAACTACAACTATATATCAATCCCACTCCTTCACACCTCTGGATACTCATGTCCTGTTTGGGTGACGATCAGTATGTCTTTTTAGAGTGTGTCCCCTAACATGGGTTTACAATGCGTTGTCATCCTTTTATTTTTGAAAATTATACTAGATTTCAAAGCTATTTACATGCCAACATTACACGATTACAAGGCTGTCCTTTTCTATTTATTCACTTCCATTGTAGACTTTCTGTGCTTTCTGCTGCTGTCTAGTGCCATTTTGTTGCAGACTGAAGAATGCCTTTTGTCCTCTCTTGCACGTCTTGTGGTAGCACATTCTCTCAGCTTTTATTTGTCTGTGGAGCTCTTAATTTATTCTTTATATTCAAAAGACAATTTTGTCTATATACTTGCCAGGGTCCTTTTGTTGTTTAAACTTAGCACTTTGAATATCACACCCTGACTCCTCCCAACCCATGAGGTTTTCATTGAGAAACACAATGCTATCAAACAAACAAACAAATAAAAAAACTTAAAATATTTAAGCTAAAGTATATATATATATATAAAAATATATATAATTGTTCTGATAAGATGCCAGAACTTATAAGAAAGTCTTTATTTGGGGCTTACATTTTCAGAGTGTGAGTCTGTGGCCATCATGACAGGGGCATGGCAGCAGCCAGGCAGGCAGGCATGGCGCTGGGACAGTAGCTGAGAGTTCACATCCTTTATCCACAAGTAAGAGTCAGAGAGAGCTAGCTGAGTGTGGGTTGGTTTTTAAGCCTCAAAGACCACTGCAGTGACATTCTTCCTCCAAGACAATTCCAACTGGGGGCCAACTCTTCAAACCTATGAGCCTATGGGCCATTCTCATTAAAACCACTACAATTATATATATATATATATATATATATATATATATATATATATATATATATATATGCATTATTATATATATATGCATTAGCATAATTTTATGCTCAAATAGTTTACTTGTAAGGAGTTGACTGACTACATGAAACAGCCCGGAGATGTTCACCTGTCTCCATTGTTGACTGTCCTTTTTGTTTGCGGGGCAGCTTTTGAAGACTTATTGGCTGGACAACTTTGCAAAAGACTCTGTCAACCCTGGCGTGGTGGTGCTGCTGGGCTGTGGAGCCCTATCCAGCACCTGCGGGCAGCTGGCCAGCTACCCCCTGGCTTTGGTGAGGACTCGCATGCAGGCACAAGGTGAGTTTGGTGTAGAAGTAATTCATGTTTTAAGAGCATAAGGCTTAACAAGTGCTTGGGTCTTAGCACGGCCCCCCTCCCCCACGGCCACCTCCCCTCCCCCACCTTCGTGTTGTCTTCCATGAATAGGGATTATTGGCAGTATGTGTAAAGAATTTGGCATTTGCTAAACTCTGGAGGTGAGTGGTAGCCTGACTGCTTGTCAGTGCTGCTCAGACCCCAGGCTTGTTACAGTCCTCCCCTCTGTGACATTCTCTCCGCTGCTGCCTCCCAGGCTGCACTACCCCTTCCCTCCTGACTCTTCCTGACTCCTGTCTTCCTGCTGTTTCTGGACGCCTGCCCTGTGGAAACATGAACTCTTTGTCTTTCTTTTCTGTTCTTCTTTTTCCCCCGGTCGTATTCATCCACTGTGCCTTCTCTTAGGAAAACCCACCAAATACAGCTGTCCCTCCTTCAAGCAAGCTGTTGTCAGTCAGTCAGTGACACTCTTCCTCCATGCTGTCGGGTGGATGCTGGGGTTAGAGAAGTCAGGTGTGAAGCGGTCTCTGTGGAGTGGAAAGGACATGGGTGCGACCAGAACATGGCCCCTTAAAAGTCCTCATGGTGTCAGTTCCAGCCTAACCCGTCTGAAGCCTCGGACTGCAGTGCAGGAGTTTAGCTGGGCACAGGCCTGCCGTGGAGGCTTTGAGGAGCTGAGAGGCAATCATGGCTGCAGAGTTAGCCAGGGTGACCACTGTTAGAGCTTGATACTGATATCATCCAGTTTTGGCAAAAGACTAACAGGCAAGAACAGTTAAGGAATGGCCACAAGGTTATGCATTTGAGCTGGAGTCAAGCCGGAGTTCAGACCCACTCAGGTACTTACGCTGGTGCAGTGAGCCTGCCCCTCCCATCGGCTACAGTCCCGGCCTAGCACAGCTGCCAAGGTCTGCCATTTTTCAAGGCCCAAACATTTTGTGTTTCTTTAGACATTTTTTGTTACTCTTCAGAGTTTTCAGAATCAATCCCATAGTTCTCGGTGGGAGTTTCGAAGTCTTCAGCGATCATATCATGCTTCAGTTTTAGCCCCACCCCTGCTCTCTGGCCTCCACTGCGCTGCTGTGTGTCTTTTCCAGACGTCTCTCTGTTCACCCAGGTTGGGCAAGGACAGACCAGAGAGACAGGTTCACCCTACGTCTAGCGTAGTGCATCGCTGAGTTTGGTGGGGTTCTTACTGGAGCTTGGGTGATAGCTCCTTACAGAAGCTATCAGCTCAAAGACAGCCGCATCACTAGCAGCCCCTCGCCCCCACCCCTCACCCAGCACAAGCGACCTCCCACAGAGGCTGAATCACTGGAGCTCCCTGCATAGTCTGCAGGAGACACGATGGAGCTTCCTGCCCACAGTAGTTATAACTACTCGCGGAACCCAGGGAGCGAGCGGCCTTGTGAATCATGTAGTTTCGGAAGCTGTCCGAGCTTGGCAAGTTTTGTTGACTTCCTTAGTCTTAGGGGCTTCTCTAGTCCATGGAAATGGATATATTGGCATCTCCAGCTCCTCCATACTCTGTGGGTGATAATCACATCCAGCAATTACCATGTCGCCTCCTCCATGCCTGTTCCTGCCTTTATCTTTTGTTGTACCAACAGTTCAAGGCTGCCTCCTCCTCTCCCCGACACTTCTGTTTTTCTCCTCCTATCTTCACTCCTTTTGAAGTAATTATAAGGCCCAGGTCTCTACACTCTCTCTAAACACCTCCAAATCTCCTCTTTCCCCATTATCCAGAATTTAACCATTTTAGTCAATGCTTGCGGATGGGGTGGGGTGGGGCGGGATAGGGCGGGGCGGGGTGGGGTGGGGTGTAGTGGTGGTGTGGGGTGGTGGTGATGGTGTTGGACTTCAGTGTCACCAACCACAGGTTCTTGGTTTTGCTAACTAAGGATTCAGGGGAAGGTCCTTGTCTTTCCAAGTTTCTAGTTCCTCGTGGATGTATTTATCCTGGAGGACTGGCATGGGGAGAAATTAACCTAGTATCTAGCATATTCCTCATTCATAATGAGCTGCTGCGCCTGTCATTGTAACTCACTGGTGGGTGCTGCCCAGAGTTGGTTTTGGAACTGGTTTTTATTGGTTCATCGTGTTCTAGACCCCATTGTGAATCCCCAGCTGACTGCCATCACACTGACTTGCGGCACGCTTAAATATTGGATTAGCCTGCCTCTCCCCTTTTTATTTATCTCATTTGTCTGCTTATCTGTTTGTCAGCCATGGTAGAAGGAGCCCCGCAGCTGAGCATGGTTGGCCTTTTTCAGCGAATAGTCTCCAAAGAAGGCGTGTCAGGACTTTACAGGGGTATCACCCCAAATTTCATGAAAGTGCTCCCTGCCGTGGGCATCAGCTACGTGGTGTATGAAAATATGAAGCAGACGCTGGGAGTAGCTCAGAAGTGATGAGCACAAGCCTTTGCTTTTCCGTGATGACCGAGACAGTACTCTCCAGTGACTTCCGGGATTGCCGCAAGTCTGTCACAAAAGAAGCTGTTTCCTGCCAAATGGAATAGTGTGGCCATGGTCAAGTCAAGCCTCTGAGTTCAGTTTTATACCTTCAGTAATGTTCAGAATCATAGCTTCAGTCAGCGAAGAAACCACAAGATTGGCCTTTACTTTTGCTGATAGAGATCTCTGCCCTGTATCCTAAATCTGAAAATGTACTGGCTTGAGCTGAAATCATTTGTGTGGTAGGATTATAAATCACTAACCTTTGTTCAGATTGGTTCAAGCTCATGTCAATTTGTTTTTAGCCAATTTAAAAAAAACCAAAATGATCAGAAAGCTTTGGGAATTAAATTTATATATCTATTATATTCCTTATAGATGTAAAATTCCCTGACAGTCATTAGTAGAGAAATCACTATATTTAAAGTCTATCTTGCACAGTTTATCTCCTCATCTGTAAGAAGAATAGGAATGGATTATAGAAGCCACACTCAGTGGACAGGGGCCACGAGGTAATGTTTGTTTCAGTAGACATCCTTCTTTTTACTTGTCCTGCTGCTTGGCCCCCAGTTTTAGACCTTGATTAATGTTGTTGTTACATTATTGACAGGGGACAGGTCATTTGGGAGATCCTATTTTTTCGGTCATTGCATTGAAAAGCACCAATGAACAAAACTGTGACTTGTAGCATTTCTCAGAGAGCATCCTGGTTTTGTTCATTTTTTTTTTTTTTTACTTGTTTAATCAAATTCTCTCAATCAGGAGGTTTGCTTGGGGCCTTCATAACATCTGGAGCTGCTCTTCTCCTGACTTGAGTGCTGATTTCAGGTGAACCTGTGACACAGGTTCAAAGTGACACAAAGCTAAGGCACCAGCACATTTCAATAGTAGTATATATTCATCTTACCTGTTTTAATGAAAGGCTCAATCTGTATACATACACATCTACATATTCATTTGCCCCAAGATCCAGGAAGATGACAGAAAATTTGTAGTATCAATAACATTTCAAATTTTTTAAACTAAAGCTGATTTTGTAGTCAATTATCTTTTATGATTTGTTTTAAAACTTAGAAAAATGTTATATTTTCTATAAGAAGATGTTTGATAGTCTTAGCCTGGCAATATTGGCACATGCCAATATTAGCACTCAGGAGGCAGAGGTGGGCATATCTCTGAGTTTGAGGCCAGCCTGGTCTATAGAGTTCCAGGGCACCAGGGCTACACAGAGAAACCCTGTGTCCAAAACAAAGACAAAAACAAACAAACAAACAAACAAACAAAAGATAGTTTTAACATTTTAAGATTTAGTCCATGTATTCACGTGGTTTCTGGTAATTTCTTTTATAGTTGCCTTCTGAAAAGTCTAGTAGAGATCTTTGCCTTTAACCTACCTACCTCTTTTATTTTTTTGAACCAAAGAGAAAGATGGCCTTGTGTTGATGAAATTTATTCTAAAACAGTTTGATTTATATTACCGATGCCAGCTATTGTCTTGGTATTTTTGTACTATATAAGGGAAGAAGGGGATGCTTATCTTCAGGGTTATTGTACTTTGGAGTAATATGTAGAGTGAAAATATTAAGGTATATGATTCACTACTTTTTTATGAGTAACAATTATGGAAATGCATAATTCTGTTAATGTCTTTGAAATTTTAAGTTGATAAAAACTATGAAAATATCCATACTTCATTATGAAATTAAATTGTCCCCCAGTGAACATGTGTAAGGTATGACTGATTTATCTGTACATCTTGTATCTTTTGGGGGGAAAAAACCCTCGTATTGAACACAGTTTATTCTGATATCGCTACATAGACACAGCTCATTTGTATTAAAGATATTTGTCTGTTTTTAAAATGACTTGTTTTCTAATTGTCCTAGTCACTTCTCTGTTGCTGTGACAAAACACTCAATAAAAGCGACTTAGGGAGGAAAGGGCTATTTCACCTTATGGGATGCAGTCCGTCCCATCACTGAGAGAAGTCAGAGCAGGAAGAAGCAGGAACCATCTGAGCTGTTTCCATTTACAACTGACAGTGAAGACAACTGCCCACAAACACGCCCACAGGCCAGTCTGAGCTGGGCAATACCTCAGTTGAGACTCCCATCTTAGGTAACTCTTTGCTTTGGCAGTCGACAGACAGAACTAACTAGGACACTCATTTTTTTTTTTATAAAAAAAATTATAAATAATACTTTTTTTGGTGTCATGCATTTATAACACAGACAGGGGGTTGAAACAATACTTTTCAATCTGACTCCAGAGAGTCTTGGTCAAGTAGGTATAATGCTTTTGGGCACAAGGCACTGTTTCACATGGTACTTAACCAATGTCTGTATTTAAGAGCAAGGATTATAGCCCAAGGGGTTTCCAGGGCCAAGAAAATTACAAGGTTGCAACATTAGCATGGCACATCTTGCTTGGTAGGGAGGAATGTTTTTACCTTGAAACTGTGGGAAACAGAACACCGGTAAGTTTACTTGTAAGTAACTGAGAAAAGTTTTCTGATGCAAATTATAGAATCTGATTCATAAAAACGAAACAAGAGAGTGGAGATGAATGGACACAGGTCTTACTAATATTGGGAAGAACAAAGTGGCAGAGGCAGTGGCCACACGAAGAAGGGGCACGAAGGAGGCCAGGCCAGTGCAGATGGCTGGTGGATAGTGAGTGCCCAGAGGGGTTAGTTAGTCATGGAGGACGGGAAGACTTCAGGAAGGCTGTTAGCTATGCAGTTCTCATTTTGTACTTCCTAGTTCTACAGTAGCAACAGTTCTTTGGAGATGTTCCTTAAGAAGATCCACGTGTCTTTACACTGGGGTTTTGTCATGGGAAATGGTGGGTGAAGGCTTGTTTCTTCGTGTTTCTGTTGTAGGCAGAATAGGTCCTTCCTCTTTGGGCCCCCTCTCAGCCAACTCCCTGGGTGTTCTCTCCATCTCTAGGAAAAAGGTAAAATTTTAAAGAGAATTAAGTTAGAGACATTAAAATCTACACTTCCTTCTATGAATCAAGAGATGTCCACTTGTAGAGTTTCATGGGGCTATAGCTGTCTCGCCGATTGCTTTGGATGTAACCTCAGTTGGTTTTTCTTCTCACAAAGTTTGCAATGTTGCCAACAAGTTTTTCATTCACTTATTCTAAGTTTGACCTTGTCCTGTTTTGTGCTGACATCCACAAAGACAATAACAAGCAAGTGGTGATAGTTTGCTGTTCATGAGGGCGGGGCTGCAGCTGAACCTTTCAAGGATTTGAGGCATTCTGAGATACTCTCCCAACCAAGCCTGTCACAGACGCATAGCATTTCCTAGACATCCCTATCTTCCAGTGAGTTACCCATTCAGAGAAGGGGAGTTTGAGTTCTACCTATAAGTATCCCCTGTAGACATATATTCCCTCCCACCAGTCAGTCTGTCATCTTGAAGCAGGTGCCCACATGAATCTTGGTGTGCGATATTGTTATGCAGTCAACTTAAATCTGTCAGGAGACTCCCATATCACTTAACAATCAGAGCAGTGGTGTGGAGATCTTGGTCTTTCTGGATAGCAGTCGCTGTCCACATTGGTTGATGCCAAAAAACCTTTTATCCCAGGATCCATGTATCTGATTCAGGCATTGTGCCATGCTTGGAATGGGCTCAGTTGATATGATACAAGACTGGCAGTCTGTCTCAGTTCCTATCCCTGGGTTTCCCCCTTTCCTCTGATATTGAGAGATTTCCTCTGCTCACTTCTTTGGAGGCCCTGACATCTACTGTTCTGGCAGTGTATGGGTTCCTGAAGGCAGAAGAGCCTTCCACTGAAAATGACTTCTGTTTTCACATTTACATGTCACAGAGGGGGAGGCAGTGCTAACCCGCGGCTGGAGATGAGAGAAAAGGGAACATAGACCAAATCTCATACTGTCTCTAGGTGGATGCGTTGTGCCTCAGGATGAAACTTCTATTGCCACGTGGCAGGGAACTCCACACCCAGAAGGGGTCCTTACTGTCATTTGTTTAACATAAGCAACAGATCATTCTATCCTCAGAGTATCCAAATCCCCCAGCATTCCTGGTATGTGGTAATGTGGTTTCATAGCAGACAGCTCAATAGACAGCATCCAGGTAGAAGAGCCAATGGAAGAAGAGTCCACCCCCACCCACAACCCATCTATTGGAGCTGCAACTAGAAAACAAGTCTAGAGTTGGGAAGGGGTGTATCTGGGCTGTGCTATCGAATATATACTGCATCTTTTTAATAGATATTAATAGCAATAATTTAGTACAACCTGGAAAAATACAACAAATGAAAGGAAGAAAGCAGAACGGCCAGATGGACTCCAGCTCTGACCTCACCAATTGCATGGGACTCAAACTCACCTTCTCTGAATGGGTAACTCTGTCATTTCCAAAAGACCATATGCATGATTTATTACATGGATGTGACCAGTTGGAAAATACTCTTTGTGCAGGAGTTTACAACACGCGTGTGACTTTCATCATCACGACAGAGGATAAGCATGCTCCCTATTTCACACTGTTTCCATTCAGAGGGGAAAAAGCACCTAAGATACACAGGTTGCTGTCACATTGAGAAGGCTGTTAAATAAAAACACTCCACTTTGCACAACAGTGCTTTACAAGGAGGCTTTTAAATGGTGGTACCGAGCAGTTTCCATTAGTAGAAAAGAACATTTTGTTACTTGGCTTTGAATGCCACCACCACCTGGTGGTGTACTATTTTTTTTTTTTTTTTTTGGTCTTTTTTTTTTTATTTGATATAATTTATTTACATTTCAAATGATTTCCCCTTTTCTAGCCCCCCCCCCACTCCCCGAAAGTCCCGTAAGCCCCCTTCTCTTCCCCTGTCCTCCCTCCCACCCCTTCCCAGTTCCCCGTTCTGGTTTTGCCAAATACTGTTTCACTGAGTCTTTCCAGAACCAGGGACCACTCCTGCTTTCTTCTTGTATCTCATTTGATGTGTGGATTATGTTTTGGGTATTCCAGTTTTCTAGGTTAATAACCACTTATTAGTGAGTGCATACCATGATTCACCTTTTGAGTCTGGGTTACCTCACTTAGTATGATGTTCTCTAGCTCCATCCATTTGCCTAAGAATTTCATGAATTCATTGTTTCTAATGGCTGAATAGTACTCCATTGTGTAGATATACCACATTTTTTGTATCCACTCTTCTGTTGAGGGATACCTGGGTTCTTTCCAGCATCTGGCAATTATAAATAGGGCTGCTATGAACATAGTAGAGCATGTATCCTTATTACATGGTGGGGAATCCTCTGGGTATATGCCCAGGAGTGGTATAGCAGGATCTTCTGGAAGTGAGGTGCCCAGTTTTCGGAGGAACCGCCAGACTGCTTTCCAGAGTGGTTGTACCAATTTGCAACCCCACCAGCAGTGGAGGAGTGTTCCTCTTTCTCCGCACCCTCTCCAACACCTGCTGTCTCCTGAATTTTTAATCTTAGCCATTCTGACTGGTGTAAGATGAAATCTTAGGGTTGTTTTGATTTGCATTTCCCTAATGACTAATGAAGTGGAGCATTTTTTAAGATGCTTCTCCGCCATCCGAAGTTGTTCAGGTGAGAATTCTTTGTTTAACTCTGTACCCCATTTTTTAATAGGGTTGTTCGGTTTTCTGGAGTCTAACTTCTTGAGTTCTTTATATATATTGGATATTAGCCCTCTATCTGATGTAGGATTGGTGAAGATCTTTTCCCAATTTGTTGGTTGCCGATCTGTCCTCTTGATGGTGTCCTTTGCCTTACAGAAACTCTGTAACCTTATGAGGTCCCATTTGTCAATTCTTGCTCTTAGAGCATACGCTATTGGTGTTCTGTTCAGAAACTTTCTCCCTGTACCGATGTCCTCAAGGGTCTTCCCCAGTTTCTTTTCTATTAGCTTCAGAGTGTCTGGCTTTATGTGGAGGTCCTTGATCCATTTGGATTTGAGCTTAGTACAAGGAGACAAGGATGGATCAATTCGCATTCTTCTGCATGCTGACCTCCAGTTGAACCAGCACCATTTGTTGAAAAGGCTATCTTTTTTCCATTGGATGTTTTCAGCCTCTTTGTCGAGGATCAAGTGGCCATAGGTGTGTGGGTTCATTTCTGGATCTTCAATCCTGTTCCATTGATCCTCCTGCCTGTCACTGTACCAATACCATGCAGTTTTTAACACTATTGCTCTGTAGTATTGCTTGAGGTCAGGGATACTGATTCCCCCAGATTTTCTTTTGTTGCTGAGAATAGTTTTAGCTATCCTGGGTTTTTTGTTGTTCCAGATGAATTTGATAATTGCTCTTTCTAACTCTGTGAAGAATTGAGTTGGGATTTTGATGGGTATTGCATTGAATCTGTATAGTGCTTTAGGCAAAATGGCCATTTTAACTATATTGATTCTACCGATCCATGAGCATGGGAGGTTTTCCCATTTTTTGAGGTCTTCTTCCATTTCCTTCTTCAGAGTCTTGAAGTTCTTGTCATACAGATCTTTCGCATGTTTGGTAAGAGTCACCCCAAGATACTTTATACTGTTTGTGGCTATTGTGAAGGGGGTCATTTCCCTAATTTCTTTCTCAGCCTGCTTATCCTTTGAGTATAGGAAGGCCACTGATTTGCTTGAGTTGATTTTGTAACCTGCCACTTTGCTGAAGTTGTTTATCAGCTGTAGGAGCTCTCTAGTGGAGTTCTTTGGGTCACTTAGGTAGACGATCATGTCGTCTGCAAATAATGATAGTTTGACTTCCTCCTTTCCAATTTGTATCCCTTTGACCTCCTTATGTTGTCGAATTGCCCGAGCTAGTACCTCAAGTACAATATTGAAAAGATAAGGAGAAAGGGGGCAGCCTTGTCTGGTCCCTGATTTCAGTGGGATTGCTTCAAGTTTCTCTCCGTTTAGTTTGATGCTGGCTACCGGTTTGCTGTATATTGCTTTTACTATGTTTAGGTATGGGCCTTGAATTCCTGTTCTCTCCAAGACTTTAAGCATGAAAGGATGCTGAATTTTGTCAAATGCTTTTTCAGCATCCAATGAAATGACCATGTGGTTTTGTTCTTTGAGTTTGTTTATGTAGTGGATTGTATTGATGGATTTCCGTATATTGAACCAACCCTGCATTCCCGGGATAAAGCCTACTTGATCATGGTGGATGATCGTTTTGATGTGTTCTTGGATTCGGTTGGCAAGAATTTTGTTGAGTATTTTTGCATCGATGTTCATAAGGGAAATTGGTCTGAAGTTCTCTTTCTTTGTTGGATCTTTGTGTGGCTTTGGTATCAGCGTAATTGTGGCTTCGTAGAAGGAATTGGGTAGTGTTCCTTCTATTTCTATTTTGTGGAATAGTTTGAAGAGTATTGGTGTTAACTCTTCTTTGAAGGTCTGGTAGAATTCTGCACTGAAACCATCTGGTCCTGTGCTTTTTTTGGTTGGAAGACTTTCTATGACTCCTTCTATTTCTTTAGGCTTTATGGGACTGTTTAGATGGTCTAGTTGGTCCTGATTTAATTTTGGTATTTGGTATCTGTCAAGGAAATTGTCCATTTCCTCCAGATTCTCCAGTTGTGTTGAGTACAGGCTCTTGTAGTAGGATCTGATGATTTTTTGGATTTCCTCAGTTTCCGTTGTTATGTCTCCCTTTTCATTTCTAAGTTTGTTAATTTGGATACTTTCTCTGTGCCCTTTGGTCAGTCTGGCTAAGGGTTTATCTATCTTGTTGATTTTCTCAAAGAACCAGCTCCTAGTTTTGTTGATTTTTTGTATGGTTCTCTTTGTTTCTACTTGATTGATTTCGGCCCTGAGTTTGATGATTTCCTGCCTTCTACTCCTCCTGGGTGAAATAGCTTCTTTTTGTTCTAGGGCTTTCAGGTGTGTCATTAAGTTGGTAATGTATTCTCTCTCCATTTTCTTTTTGGAGGCACTCAGGGCTATGAGTTTTCCTCTTAGCACTGCTTTCATTGTGTCCCATAGATTTGGGTATGTTGTGTTTTCATTTTCATTGTGTTCTAAAAAGTCTTTAATTTCTTTCTTTATTTCTTCCTTGACCAAGGTGTCATTGAGTAGAGTATTGTTCAATCTCCACGTGTTTGTGGGTTTTCTGTTGTTTCTGTTGCTATTGAAGACCACTTTTATTCCATAGTGATCAGATAGGAGGCATGGGATTAGTTCTATCTTTTTATATTTGTTGAGGTCTGTCTTGTGACCAATTATATGGTCGATTTTGGAGAAGGTACCATGAGGTGCTGAAAAAAAGGTATATTCTTTTGTTTTAGGATAGAATGTTCTATATATATCAGTTAAATCTAATTGGTCCAAAGCTTCAATTAGTTTCATTGTGTCCTTGTTTAGTTTCTGTTTTCCTGATCGGTCCATTGAGGAAAGTGCAGTGTTGAAGTCACCCACAATTATTGTGTTAGGTGCAATGTGTGCTTTGAGTTTTAATAAAGTTTCTTTTATGAAAGAGGGTGCCCTTGCATTTGGAGCATAGATGTTCAGGATTGAGAGTTCTTCTTGTTGTATTTTTCCTTTGACCAGCAAGAAGTGTCCCTCAGAGTCTCTTTTGATGACTTTGGGTTGAAAGTCAATTTTATCTGATATTAAAATGGCTACTCCAGCTTGTTTCCTGAGACCATTTGCTTGTAAAATTGTCTTCCAGCCTTTTACTCTAAGGTAGTGTTTGTCTTTGACCCTGAGGTGTGTTTCCTGTAAGCAGCAAAATGTAGGGTCCTGTTTACGTATCCAGTCAGTTAGTCTGTGTCTTTTTATTGGGGCATTGAGTCCATTGATGTTAAGAGATATTAAGGAATAGTGATTGTTACTTCCTATCATTTTTGACGTTATTTTTTAAATTTGATTGCTTAACTTATTTGGGTTTGATGAAAGGTTACTATCTTGCTTTTTTCAGGGTGGAGTTTCCCTCCTTGTATTGGTGTTGTCCTCCTATTATCCTTTTTAGGGCTGGGTTTGTGGATAGATATTGGGTGAACTTGGTTTTGTCGTGAAATATCTTAGTTTCTCCATCTATGGTGATTGAGAGTTTTGCTGGATATAGTAGTTTTGGTTGGCATTTGTGTTCTCTTAGAGTCTGCATGAGATCTGCCCAGGACCTTCTAGCCTTCATAGTCTCAGGTGAAAAGTCTGCTGTGATTCTGATAGGTCTTCCTTTATATGTTACTTGGCCTTTTTCTCTTACTGCCTTTAGTATTCTTTCTTTGTTTAGAACATTTGGTGTTTTGATTATTATGTGACGGGAAGTATTTCTGTTCTGGTCCAGTCTGTTTGGAGTTCTGTAGGCTTCTTGTATATTCATGGGCATCTCTCTCTTTAGGTTAGGGAAGTTTTCTTCCATAATTTTATTGAAGATATTTGCTGGCCCTTTAAGTTGTAAATCTTCACTCTCATCTATGCCTATAATCCTTAGGTTTGGTCTTCTCATTGTGTCCTGGATTTCCTGGATATTTTGGGTTACAAGCTTTTTGTACTTTGCATTTTCTTTAACTGTTGAGTCCATGGTTTCTATGGAATCTTCAGCATCTGAGATTCTTTCTTCTATCTCTTGTATTCTGTTGTTGATATTTGCATCTCTGTCCCCTGATTTCTTCCCAAGGCTTTCTATCTCCAAAGTTGTCTCCCTTTGAGTTTTCTTAGTTGTTTCTACTTCTGATTTTAGATCCTGGATGGTTTTGCTTAGCTCCTTCCCTTGCATGTTTGTGTTTTCCTGTAATTCTTTAAGAGATTTTTGTGTTTCCTCTTTCATGAGCTCAGCCTGTTGACCAAAGTTCTCCTGTATTTCTTTAAGAGATTTTTGTGTTTCGTCTTTCATGACCTCAGCCTGTTGAGCAAAGTTCTCCTGTATTTCTTTAAGTGTTTTTTGCATTTCCTCCTTGTTGGCTTTTGTATTCTCCTGGATTTCTTTCAATGATTTTTGTGTTTCCCTTGCAAGGGCTTCTAACTTTTGATCCATTTTCTCCTCAATGTCCTTCATGTGTTCCTGTACCAGCATCATGACCAGTGATTTTAAATCCAAATCTTGTTTTACTGGTGTGATGGGGTATCCAGGACTTGCTGGTAGAGGAGAATTTGGTTCAGATGTTGCCATATTGCCTTGATTTCTGTTAGTGACGTTTCTGCGTTTGCCTTTTGCCATCTAGCTCTCACTGGTGTTACTTGGTCTTGTCAGTGCTGGACTCACCAGTGCAAGCTGCCCCTTCCCCGTTGGCCTCTGGTGCACAGCTTACACTCTGCACTGCCTATAGACAGGGTGCTGTTGTCCAGGCTGTTCAGATCCCGAAGCAGGCACCTGAAGGCTCCCGCTGGGGCCCGCAGGATTTATTGGAGCACACCGACTTCTCCCAGCTGGCCGCCCGGAAGCCCCCACTAGCCTCTTGAGGGACCTGGAGATGTGGCGGCCACCCAGGCTGATCTGAAGCGGAGAGAGTTGAGCTGGGGGCTTCTGCCTGAGGCCTTGCCCCAGATTGTGTCTGTGGACCAGGTGGAACCCGTGTGCACCCCCAGGGAGCTCCGAAGGTGAATGTTGCTGTGACCTCCCCTCTGCTCCGCTCACTCCGCTGGGCAGCCGATTTCCCCAACCGGGCTGGCGCACACTAGGTTAGCCTTGTCGCCTGGGCCCTGAGTCCAGGCAAACGCCTGGGAGGCCAAGGTCCGAGCAAAGTTCCCCTAGGGCTATGTCTGTTATTTGGGTCCGCCAGGTGACCCGGATGGCGGGCGTGCGCGTCCGCGCTCCGCGAAAGCACCGGGAGAGTCTGTTGTGCTAATAACCTCCTGGGCTGGTTGACACACAGATGGCCCACCAAGCCGCCCAGTTCTTGGGGTCAGTCCTGTGCCTTTTGGGGCCTAGACCCCCGTTTTGTTAGCCTCAGGCTACGCTTGTTAGCAGTCTCTGCCCTCCCGAGCACTCTGGCTCCTGTAGGCAAAATGGCGGCGCGTGCACCGGCCGGGGCAAAAAAAAAAAACTCCTGGCTGGGTTGGCGCCCCGATGGCCACTCGAACAGCCCAGGGCCTGGGTGCAGGCCAACGCCCGTCTGGCTCAGACCCCTGCGGTGTTGGGTCTAGGATTATGTTTGTGTACCTCAGTCTGACTGATCTCTGGAGCCCGGGATCAAGATGGCGGTGAGTCTCTCCTGACTGGCGGGCAGCCGAGTTCTGAAGTGGCTTCCGTGCAGCGAAAGGCTCCGCAGAACCGCAGTTGCTTGCCGCCCGGCTGGTCAGCGAAGGTCAGTGGTCGTGGGCGCAGGGCCTAACTGGACCCTGTGTCGCCTTGGTTCCACTGCTGATGGCCCTTCAGCTGGAGCAGCCACTGCTACCGCCGCCGCCGCCGCCCGAATGAATGGTGTACTATTTATTCTATTAATTTACCGGGCATTAACAGAAGTTTTGGACCATGAAGCTCTGTTATAGTTGGCTGTAGAAACGCTTATTTTTAAAAGCTTGTTATTTAAAAGCAACATTCAGTCATTGTACATATTTATGCGAGCCAATGTGGACTCCACAGTTATTTCTTGAGGCCGCTGAGGTTTGTCACTGCACGCAGCGTCAGTGGCCTCTGTGTTCCACTAGGTGGCAGACTTCTCCCAGCGAGCGCCGGAGCCTGTTGGTACCTGGGAGAGAACAAAGCCTTCCAACTTTGCTTTTTCCCTTGGCTTTGACCTGGAAAATCACTGGGCTACCTTGGAGGCCGGATTTAGACTTCCTGCTCAAACCACCGTTACCCTATTTAGAGGAGTGAAATTAGGGTCAGCCTGTTACCATTCCAGGAGCGGAGACAGAGAAGCCTTTCATGTGCTCTTCTGAAGAGAAGGGCTTGTTCTTGCTTTTAACGATATTCTCCCCAAACCAGAAAGATGGTGTATTTTAAAGGTGAAATTAAACATGATCGAAAGAACAAACAAGGCTGCTGATGCAACGAGTTGTGGGCACATGTTCACAACCTGGAAAATATTGCCGGGATATTTATGTGGGTAAATATTTTTTTTCATTTCCCGAAATCAGTTGAGAAGTGTCATTGTAACTCAAGCTTATGACACAGTGTGGAAATGAAAATTAAAAAAAAAAAAAAGCAATAAAATGCTCCCAAAATTTAATTTTCTCTGATTCTTTTTTTTTGGGGGGGGGGGTAGGGTTTCTTTTCTTTTCTTTTTTTTTTCCCTATAGGAGTTGTCATCATTGATTTTGTGGAGTTTTACATGAAATAAAAATCGAGGGGTCAGGGAATGGCACTGTGTAAGTATGAGGACCTGAACCCAGACCCCAGCACCCAGGCCCAGCTGCAGACACAGCCAGATCCCTAGGGCTGACCAGCCAGTTCAGCTGAATCTTCGAGCTGCAGGTTCAGCGAGAGACCTGTTTCAAAAACTAGGGTGAAGAACAATTGAGGAAGAAAGACATCAGTGTTGACGTGTGGCCTCCACACACATGTGCACACACAGCCTGCGTTCCCATAGCTATAGTGAAATAAAAAAGGACTTTCGCATTAATAGATACTTGCTGCGTGCGTACCTGGAGGAATTCAGTTAGAAAATCACACAGCTCAAATTGCATCATGACGTTCACCTGGAATTCCTTTTGGTTCAATAAATAAGTAGAAACAGAAATTTCTGGGAGCTAGGTGTGTGCGTGTGTGTGTGTGTGTGTGTGTGTGTGTGTGTGTGTGTGGTGGGGGGCGGGGGGGGTACTTGGGAATTGGAGGCAGATTAAGAACTCAAGGTCATTTTTGGCTAGGTATCAAGTTTGAGGCCAAACTTGTGATACAAAACAGTAACAACAAATAACAATAGCAGACAGACAAATGGACAGACAAACACAAAAATAAACCCCTTCACTGCCACCACATACACATTTTGATCAGAAAGTAAAAAACCATAGAAATTGGCATGCGAGAGAGAAATGCCAGGTTCTGACATCATGATGGATTTGATACCAGGGTGGCCACCCAGGTCTCTTACGCAGCTGCCTTCCAAAGACAGGAATGGAGGACGGGTGTAAGGAGGAAGGTGTAGGTGCAGGCCTGCGCCTGCCTGTGTCTTCCTCCTTCCTCTCATTCTCCTGTTGTTTTGACTTTAATTCTAAGGCCCGGGGATTAGACCTAGGGCCTTGTGCCTGTCAGGCAAGCAGTCTGCCACTGAGCTATAGTCCCACGCAGCTCTCTCTGCCCCACACCCCAATCCCTGCTCCCCTCCCCCCCTGGTCCCACTACAGAGAGCAACTCTCCATTCTCCTGGCCCGGCCCCGCCTCCCAAGTGCTAGAATTAAAGTGTCAGCCAGTGCACCAGGGACTGTCCACTTGTCTGCTAAGTAACCATTACAACTTTCAGAGAGAAAGCCAGGGTGCTAGGCCGGTCGGTCAGCTGTTCCACCTCCTTAGCCCTGCCATGTTTTCAGTTTCAGTTCACAGGAAAAAAATATGAATCTGTGCTTGCTGTGGAAATACCCAGAGGAGGGAGAGCTGAGAATGAGTGCTTTTCTGTAGTGGGAAGACATTCTCAGCAAAAGATCAATATTTAAAAGTCGTAAAAGGTTTTAATCAACGTGAGAAATCAAAGATTAGAAAAGATTAAAGTGATGGTGAGCAAAGAGGCTAGGGTATATTTCATACACCCCAGCTTTAATTATTATTTATTTTAATATTGGAATATTGTCTGTGTATGATACCCAAACTGCTTAACATTTAAACGTTAATTAATACTAGTTATTTTTAACTTCCTAGCACAGTGGTCTGGAAACAACCACACCAGAACTACCTAGAGTGTTCCCCCCCCCCCCCCCAGACAGGGTTTCTCTGTGTAGCCCTGGCTGTCCTAGAACTCACTCTGTAGACCAGGCTGGCCTCGAACTCAGAAATCTGCCTGCCTCTGCCTCCCAAGTGCTGGGATGAAAGGTGTGTGCTACCACCACCCGGCTAGAGTGGTTTTAAACAACAACAACAACAGCAACAACAACAACTGTTAGCATTTTGTCTAAGTTCTGCCCCACAGTTACCCAACAGGGCCTGACTCACTATAAAAGGGGCTGCTTGCCCCTCTGCTCTCTGTTCTCAGCCCCTTCTCCCTCTCTCCATTCCCCTCACCCCTGTTTCTCCACGTGTTCATGGCCCCTCTCCTCTCTCTCTCTCTCTCTCTCTCTCTCTCTTCCTCTCTCTCTCTCTCTCTCTCTCTCTCTCTCTCTCTCTCTCTGTTGTTTGCTGTTTCTACTACTCTCTCAACTCCCCTCCCCATGCCCTGAATAAACTCTATACTATACTATACTATACTATACTATTCTATACTATTCAATACTATACTATTCAATACTATACTATTCTATACTATACTATTCTACACTATACTATTCTATACTATACTATTCTATACTATACTATTCTATACTATACTATACTATTCTATACTATACTATTCTATAGTATACTATACTATACTATACCATCTTGTGGCTGGTCCCTCAGGGGAAAGGGACGCCTCAGCATGAGCCCTCGGAGGTACACCCTTCCCCCATACCTGACTACACCTCCACCAAACATATTCCTTTTCTTTTTACCTTCTTACACAACAACAACAAAACAACCACAGCAACAACAACATCTAGCTAAGGTAGCCTAGGGAATTGGTTAAACACCCAATCAAATATTCAATCCAATGCTCAATCCTCATGTGTTAGCACCCCACCCCCAATGTTCTTGGATTATTGGCAAGTGACAACACACCCAGCTGGTGGCAGGTGGCTTTTAAAACTCTTATATCCCAGAGCAAAGGCATCTGAAGATGGAAGGCAGTCTGACACCCCTGGTGATCCCAATGTTGAGCCAGGGAGGAGAGTCCCTGACAATTGCTTTCTCTCTGAACGTTGTGTGCACAGATCTGTAGTTTGGATCAGATAACTGTAAATGAAGCACAGTGTTTTTCAGTGCCCTTCTGGGAAGCAGACTGGTTAGAGATGGGGTGGGCAATTGTTGAGTTAAGGGTGAGTCTGGGCTTTTGGCTCAAGACAGAATGAAAAAGTTGTCTGTCATGCAGATGGAGGGGCAGTGTGACTATCAAGGTGGGTGGAGCAGAGACCCTGAGAATTGGGTTTTGGATATAAAAAAACTGAATTGAGGCCGAAACAGGAATATTGAGAGGCTGAAACCAAGGCTGCATAGCTAGCTCTCCTCCTTCCCTTCTTTTTTCTTTTTTCTTTCTTTCTTTCTTTCTTTCTTTCTTTCTTTCTTTCTTTCTTTCTTTCTTTCTTTCTTTCTTTCTTTTTTTCTTTTTTTTTTTTTTTTTTTTTTTTTTTTTGTTAAACCACCTCCAGGTGGTTCTTATGCAATCAAGTTTGGAGCCACTGTGTTAGCAATTGGAAAAAGAGGAAAAAAAAACCTGGTAAAAATCATTAGAAAATCAGGTCAACATTTCAGGCCAGCAGCTGTGGAATTCTAAATGCACCATTTGGCAGCCATGAGCATCTAAATGCTAGAGGTGGTGGGTAAGGATGGTGACTGGCCTCTAGTAGGAGGTGAGAGAGTGGGGAAGAGGGAGTTAGGTGAAGAAGGGCAGCTAGCTGCCCCGCTGAGGCATCGCTCCCTGTAGGTGAGGACTGAGAACAAGTCTGGTGCCCCCCCCCCTCCACCCCCATTCCCTCTCCTTCCAGACCTGGGCTTATTAAGGCTGTGTTCCCAAGGTGATTCTCTGGGGCCAGCGGGCACTTGGTACGCAGCAAGAAGGTAGCTCTGAAAATCCATCGCGGAAGAACACTAAGGTCAGCTCTCAGAGAGTCCGGACTGAACGGCCCATTTAGGATTCCACGTGACCAGGAGACTTCAGGGAGCCATACGCAGCCACAAACACGAGAGAATGAAGACACAGCTCAGATCTCCTGCGTGCTGGATATTTTATATTATGATTTATACCAGTAGCAATATTATAGTTATGAAGGAGCAACAAAATAATTTTATGAGGGGTCAGAAAGGTTGAGAACCACTGGTGGAGCGGAATCTCAAACACCAAGTGGACGACATAGTGGGGTAGGCAAACACTAAGGAGCCTCCGAGTATCCTGGAGGCAGAGTGGTGACCTATATTTCCTTGTGACGACTTTAACTCAGTCTCAATGAAGTCTAGTGAGGGTGGGCATGGCTGTTTTCAAAGGGCAGGAATAGGATGAGCGGAAGGGACACTTTTCAAAGAGGGCCGTGTAGAAATCACTACAGTACATGCTTGGAAAGAGTGAAAGGAAATTCAACATTGTAAAACACGGAGGTTGTGCCTTTTAAACGAAGAATAGCCAATTAAATGGTTACGTAATATCTCATTAGTCATTGAATTACCCCTGGTTGTATGTACTGTTTCCCTAAAGTTAATCTTCATGCCATTTATGAAGGAATGAATCAAATTTCATGAAAAGAAATCTGGCCTCTTTATTTAAATGCACAGGAAGAGGAGTCTGGACCGAGACTCTTTCTGTGGCTTAGTATTTTTCAGTTTCAACTTAATAAAGAGGAGCCTGAGGCATGAGAAAAGAGGTCAGGTTTTTTTTCTTTTCCATTTGAGGTCCAGAAATAGCCTAGAAAGAAGTGGCCAGAGGTAGACAATTGTAAAGAAGCAACCCAGAAAATCCTCTGTTACTGAGGACAGGTTGTAGCGAGTGCTCATGGTTCCAACAACAATGTAGCCATTAACTCGAAATAACTGAATGCACCGCTGGAGATTCTCGAGGCATCAGCAGGTTCAGGGTTAGGTACCCCATTGGTCTGTCCTAGAGATCATTTACTGGGAAGGCTGAGAGGAAGGAGGACTAATTCAACATAAAGTCCTGATAGGAGCTATGACATGCTGATGAGCTGTGAGAACAGGATGCAGGGGCTGTGAATAAGGCAGCATGAGGCAGGTGGACATGCTGTTTAGTCTTGGAAAGAAGAAGAGAATGTTTTATACCCAGAAGACATGTAAAAACAAAAAGTGCCTTCTGGGAAATCACAGTTATACTGTGTGGCTCACTTGGGGGAATGGAAACAGCTTTCCTTAGACGGATAGACTAAGGGGCTGGATTGATGACTCAGCAGTTAAGTACCTGTCTTATTCTTATAAAGGACCTGAGTTCAGTTCCCAGTACTCATGTTTTCATAACCACCTGTAACTTTAGTCCCAGGGGCTCTGATCTTCTCTTCTGGATGCTAAACACACCTGTACTCATGTGCACATACCCACATAGATACCCAAATGTATATAATTAAAGACTAAATACATTTAAAAAGAAAAATAGATTGCTGTCAGTTACACACCGTGCTCAGAGGAATGGTCCTGAAAGGACAACAGGTGGAGTTTAGACAGAAGGAACCATATGATCTTATGAACCTCTTCCCAAGGGAAAGAGAAGCTGGTGTTGATGTTTGGTCTTGCTGGCTATTGCAATGCTAAGTGCATGTTCCCAAGACCTGGTGTCTGCCCATAGACCCAAGTGATGCTTTGTGACTCTGCCCCCAAGTTATTTCTGATTGGTAAATAAAGATGTCAACAGCCAATCGTTGGGCAGAAGAGACATAGGTGGGGTGTAGGATTCCTGGGCTTGGGGTTGAGGAGAACCATGAGGGGAGAAGAAGGTGCAGGAGGAAGGAGAAGCCGCCATGTGTTAGGTGGGCCATGAGAACATGGCTCTGAGGGCTGGCCAATTGGAGTTAAGAACAGCCCAGATGAAACATAATACGCAATAATTTGGGGTTAATGATAGGAAAGTAGATTCTAATAGCATAGAGGGTAGATATGCTGCCCAGCTCTGGTGCTCTTTAAGGATTATTGTGAACATAAAGGCTGCATGTACGTCTTTTATCTGGGAACTACAACAGGCTGTCGGCAGGACAGAACGAAAGCGGCTCCCATACTCTCTTCTCTCATATCAATGTCTTAAGCATGCCAAGCACATTACCTGATACATAATTTTACAAATAGGTATTAAGTGAATAAGTGAGAGATGAAAATGCAGGACTTCTGCGTTGGGATGATGGCTGGAGGATCTTGGTGGTCCGAGATAACGGTCTCTCTTTGGCTCCTCATCAGACCAGCCAACTCACTCCTCATGGCGTCAGTGCTCACGAATGCAAAGTGCAGCTATGAAGACTGAGCAGGAAAGATAGACTGAATGGATCACACTGTCAAGGAACGAGTTAGCAGATATGTCTGCAAAAGACAGGGTCCTTTGGTTTTTCCAGGGCTGAGATCTCAAGGGACTTCCAAAGCAGTTCACTGGTGTGGCAGCCGCAGGCTCCAGATGGCAGTGGACTGAGGAATAAAGGGAAGGAAGAGCGGATGTTGAAGGGAGACAGACTTTCAATAGATTTTTGCCTATGAAGGAAAGAGAGGGAGGAGAGAACTTGAGAGGAAGGCCTGATCAAAGGGACTATGTGTCTGAAGGGTGGCAGATATATAAACTTGAGAAAAACCCATCAAGGAGAGGGGGTAAAGTCAGATAGAATAACAGAGGGAGGATTATATAGAGACTTAAAATTTAGAGAAACTTGTTCTTTTTTGGTTGTTTTTTGTTTTTGAAAAGGGATGGCTTGGAGAGTGTAGGTTTCTTGGGTCCCTGTGCTGTCACTGATGACACTCAGATAGGTGAGATTCCTTGAAATGACTCATTCCGCAGTAACATTCTATAAGCTCAGTGATGCACATTTAAAAACAAGACTCTTCCCAGGGCACACTTTGCCTTGTATATAGCTTAGTTTTCGGATCCATTTTGTGCGTCTTTATGGTCTCTAAGAATGAAAGAGATTAGCACACAAGAAAGAATGTTAGTGATGTAGGAAGTGAAGCGATGTGGAAACCGTCTTCCTGCTCATTACTAAGCCCATTGATATCCCTGACCTAGAGACCAGGCATGTTTTCCATATTTTGTATATATTACCCTGGAGTATGAAATGTTAGCACGAGGGGAAGCAAAATTAAATTAGTTCCTTATCTAAGGCTTTTAGATGCTCTGGCACAAACTCCTCAAGGATAACACACTGATCATTTCCCCGTGGATGGTGGAATTACAGTTTGCATAATTATTTCCTCATGATTTAATTGAAAACATTGACGATTAAGCACACGGATGCCAGGGACTCTAAGGCAGGGCAACACATTTCCACCTTTTATCTCTGCAGCAGTGTCAGCCTGGAGAGTTTAAACAGACATGTTTGTGGAAGATAGGGTGAGTATTGGATGGGGGCTTGAGCCACTGGGTGCTGTATGTCAAGACTTCATCCCTGGCTTCTGAAGTGGGTGCTCGGTTCCTAGAGATAGCAGAGGCAAGCCACTGCCCTCTCCCACTCTGTCATTCAGTGTCACCCTACAGGCTCTGGTGATCACCCTCAGCTTTCCAGTCCTCAGCCTGGCAGCTCAGAGCTGCAGACTTCCTATTACCTGGGGCTCATGAACACCTCAGCTCTTCCTTCCGGCCCATGTTGCTGCTCCAAGTGCTGAACTTTTTTTTTATTCGATATAATTTTTTATTTACATTTCAAATGATTTCCCCTTTTCTAGCCCCCCACTCCCCGAAAGTCCCGTAAGCCCCCTTCTCTTCCCCTGTCCTCCCACCCACCCCTTCCCACTTCCCCGTTCTGGTTTTGCCGAATACTGCTTCACTGAGTCTTTCCAGAACAAGGGGCCACTCCTCCTTTCTTCTTGTACCTCATTTGATGTGTGGATTATGTTTTGGGTATTCCAGTTTTCTAGGTTAATATCCACTTATTAGTGAGTGCATACCATGATTCACCTTTTGAGTCTGGGCTACCTCACTTAGTATGATGTTCTCTAGCTCCATCCATTTGCCTAAGAATTTCATGAATTCATTGTTTCTAATGGCTGAATAGTACTCCATTGTATAGATATACCACATTTTTTGCATCCACTCTTCTGTTGAAAAATGGGAAAACCTCCCATGCTCATGGATCGGTAGAATCAATATAGTTAAAATGGCCGTTTTGCCAAAAGCAATATACAGATTCAATGCAATACCCATCAAAATCCCAACTCAATTCTTCACAGAGTTAGAAAGAGCAATTATCAAATTTATCTGGAACAACAAAAACTATTCTCAGTGCTGAACTTTTACAGACACAGGCATTTACATGCCAGGGGCCTGCTGGCTATCCTTAGTGCTGAGTCTTCTTTCCCCTTTGTTACCTGAGCATGTCCTCTCTCTTGACCTCTATCTTTCTGTTGCTCTAACTCATTGCTTTAACCCAGGAATAGCTATGGCCTCTGCTTCCCAACTCCTCTGTAATCTCCAGGCCAGGGAGAAACTCTAGAAGCATCCAAGGCCCTTCCAGTTTTGTCCAGTCTTGCCCTGAAGTCTTTTCTCGTGTCTAGTCTACTCTTACAGCCAGATTCCTGGCAAAGGCACAGTTTCTGCTTCTTCTCTTTGCCAGTGTTTGCCTTGCCTGTCTGTACTGTCCTTGCCCTGAGCCCTCTGTCTCTCATGAATCAGTGTCCCCTTCCCTTTGATGATTTTCCAGCCAGCCTCTCTCATTAATGAGAGGAAGAAGTAATTTCACCCGCATATTCTTTCTGTGATGTAGATTAGTGGTTTGGCTTCAGTTACTTTCACAGTAAGATTTTGGGCAGCTGAAGCCCAGGAAGATACGTCTTACTCAAGCTTTGTCTTGGTGTCTAGCAAGAAATACCTTTTAAATATATATCCTGGCTAGTTTTATGCCAGTGTTACACAAGCTGCTATCATTTAAAAGGAGGGAACCTCAACTGAGAAAATACCTCTATAAGATCCAATTGTAGGGTATTTCTTAATTAGTGATTAATGGGGGTAGGCCCAGCCCATTGTAGGTGGAATCATCCTTGGGCTGGTGGTCCTGAATTCTTTCTGTAGTAGGCTGAGTAAGCCACAGGGAGCAAGCCAGTAAACAGCACACCTCCATGGCTTCTGCATTAGCTCCTGCCTCCAGGTTCTTGCCCTGTTTGAGTTCCTGTCCTGACTTCCTTCAATGATGGACTACAATGCAGAAGTATAAGCCAAATAAACCCTTTCCTCCCCATCTTGCTTTTTGGTCATGGTGTTTCATTACAGCAATAGAAAACGTACTTAAGACAATATGCATGTGTTCCTTGGAATTGCTCTTATCTTTCTTTACCAGGTAACACGGCAGCATTTAATTTCATACATTCCCAGTAGAAAAGAATACCTTTCCTTTGTCTTTCATACATACCGTGATGATGGTGATGGTGATTGTTTATAGTCATTGAGCACTTTCCAAAGATCAGAAAAGATCTGTGTTCTAGAACCTCACACGTATAATTTCTTTTATTCTCCAGACTTAGTTTTCTATTGCTGTGTATATGTGAGGGTAAGAGGACCGCTTGAGGGAGTTCATTCTCTCCTACTTTGTGGGTGATATGAACTCCTGTGATCAGGCTTGAAGACAAGCCCTTCAATGCACTGAGCCACCATCTCTCTAGCCCTTACAGCTTGATGGGTTTGTTCTGAGCTTTCTTAGGGTTCCTGTTTAGAATTGTGACATTGTTCCAACGTGCTTGCCTTCTTCAGTAGGTTAGCGCGTTTCTCTCACATTTTTTTCTTTTCTCTTTATGTATGGTGTATGCCTGTGTGTGTACATACACGTGGTATATGCTCACCTGTGTGTGTAGGACAGTTTGATTCGGGTGTTTTCTATCATTTTCCACTTAGTTTTCGAGACAAGGCCTCTTACTGAACCTGGGGCTCACTGTTTTAGCTGGGCTGATTAGCAAACACACTCCTAAGAACCCACCTATCTCTGCCCCCTGCCCACCGCCCCCACACTAGGTTTATAGGTGTGAGCTGATGCTCTTAGCTTTTACACAGAAGCGGGGGATCTGAACATAGGTCTTCATGTTTTTCAAGAAGTGCTTTATCCATTGAGCCATCTACACAGCCCTGTGACTCTTAATATTATTTCTTTGTTTTGTTGCTTTGGCATCTTGACTCTAATGTGTTTTGGATTGTTTCTTATTTAATGATTCTTGTTTAGGGTTTAAAATGTCTTGTGTTCAGGTGTCAATTACTTTTACAAAAAAATTTAGTTTTAGTAAAATTTTTACTGTAATTTCATTTAATAAAGTTTTTAATGCTTTTATTTTTATCTCAGTTTCTTCTAGTCCATGGATTCGTAGGTTTCGTTTTAAAACCTTAAAAATTGCTTATATTTATTTATTTATTTATTTATGTGTGTGAGAGTGTGTGTGTGTCTTAGTTAGGGTTGCTATTACTGTGAAGAGACACCATGACCAAGGCAACTCTTATGAAGACAAACATTTAATTGGAGCTGGCTTACAGATTCAGAGGTTTAGTCCACTATCATCATAGTAGGAAGCATAGCAGCATGCAGGCAGACATGGTGCTAGAGAAGGAGTTAAGAGTTTTACATCTTGATCTGAAGGCAGCCAGGAGAAGACTGTCTTCCAGGAAGCTAGGAGGAGGGTCTTAAAGCCTACCTCACAATGACACACTTCCTCCAACAAGGGGACTCCTACTCCAACAAAGCTGTACCTCCAAATAGCACTATTTGTGGGCCAAGCATATTCAAACCACCACAATGTATGTGTGTAGGTCAGGGGGCAACTTGCAGGTGTTGGTTCAATCTTCTTCTATCATATGGGTTCTGGAGATCAAACTCAGGTATTCAGCCTTGTTGGTGAGCATCCACTGGGCCACCTTGCTGACCCAAGATGGCTTAATCCCATTACAGAGTTCTGAAAAGTCCGTCATGTGTTTTCCCCCCCATTCCCATAGAAGTTTAATATTACCTTAACCTTTATTAAAGGGGATATTTTAAAATTTAAGGTATATATATCTAGAGCCCTCCACACCCCCATCAAAAAAAATACAAATGTTGAAATTATTTTAAATATATATAGTTTCAGTTTTCAGAGAAAATCTGGTATTTTATTGTTTCTTTTGTATGTGTATGGGTAGAATGTGCATGTTCTTATGTGTTTGCATGTGCATGTGCACGTACATGTGTGGCTGTGGAGGCCTGAAGTTCATATTAGATATCTTCTACAATAGATCTCTACTTTATTTGTTGAGGCAGGTCTCTCACTGAACCTGTCCCTCACTAATTCTGGGTAGTCTAGCTAGCCAGCTTGCCCCTGAGATCCATTATTTCTGCCTTCTCAGTGCTGTGACTACAGGTGGCTACCACACTTGCCTGTTCTTTTTTCTCTTTTCTTTTCTTGGATATTTTGTTTATTTACATTTTAAATGTTATACGATTTCCTGGTTTCCCCTTTGGAAACCCTCATCCCATCCTCCCTCTCCCTGCTTCTATGAGGGTGCTCCCTTACCCACCCTTCCACTCCTGCCTCCCCACTCTTGCATTCCCCTTCACTGGGGCATCGAGTCTTCCCAGGACCAAGGGCCTCTCCTCCTATTGATATCCAACAAGGCTATCCTCTGCTACATATGCATCTGGAGCCATGGGTCCCTCCATGTGTACTCTTTGGTTGATAGTTTAGTCCCTGGGAGCTCTGGGGGTACTGGGTGGTTTATATTGTTGTTCCTCCTATGGGACTGCACACCCCTTCAGCTCCTTCAGTTCTTTCACTAACTGTTCCATTGAGGATCACAGACCAATGGTTGGCTGTGAGCATCCACCTCTATATTTGTCAGGCTCTGACAGAGCCTCTCAGGAAACAGCCATATCAGTCTCCTTTCAGCAAGTGCTATTTGGCATTGGCAATAGTGTTGGGGTTTGGTGACTATATGTGGGATGGATCCCCAGGTAGAGCAGTCTCTGCATGGCCTTTCCTTCAGTCTCTGCTCCACACTTTGTATCTGTATTTCCTCCCTCGAGTATTTTGTTCCCTCTTCTAAGAAGGAAAGAAGAATCCATACTTTGGTCTTCCTTCTTGAGCTTCCTGTGGTCTGTGAATTATATCTTGGGTATTCCGAGTTTTTGGGCTAATATCAACTTATCTGTGAGTGCATACCATGTGTGTTATTTTGTGATTGGGTTACTTCACTCAGGATGATATTTTCTAAATATATTCATTTGCCTAAGAATTAATGAATTAATAGTTTTTAATAGCTGAGTAGTACTCCATTGTGTAAATGTACCACATTTTCTGTATCCATTCCTCTGTTGAAGGACACCTGGGTTCTTTCCAGATTCTGGCTATTATAAATAAGGCTGCTATTAACATAGTGGAGCATGTGTCCCTGTTATATATTGGAACATCTTTTAGGTATATGCCCAGGAGTGGTATAGCTAATAGGAGAGAAAGTGGGGAAGAGCTTTGAACACATGGGCACAGGGGACATGATCCTGAACAGAACACCAATAGCTTATGCTCTAAGATCAAGAATTGACAAATGGGACCTCATAAAATTGCAAAGCTTCTGTGAGACAAAGGACACTGTCAATAGGACAAAACAGCAACCAACAGATTGGGAAAAAATCTTTACCAACCCTACCTCTGATAGAAGACTAATATCCAATATATACAAAGAACTCAAGAAGTTAGACTCCAGAGAACCAAATAGCCCTATTAAAAATGGGGTACAATGCTAAAGAAAGAATTCTCAACTAAGGAATACAAAATGGCTGAGAAGCACCTAAAGAAATGTTCAACATCCTTAGTTATCAGGGAAATGCAAATCAAAACAACCCTAAGATTGCGCCTCATACCAGTCAGAATGCCTAAGATTGAAAATTCAGGTAATAGTAGATGCTGGTGAGGATGTGAAAAATGAGGAACACTTCTCCATTGTCGGTGGGATGGCAAACTGGTATAAGCACAATAGAAATCAGTCTGGCAGTTCCTTAGAAAATTAGACATAGTAGTACCAGAGATGATGTTTTTGCTGAAGTGGACATATGGGAGGATGATGGCTGAGAACATACACATGGGTGTTTTTCTGGAAGCAGCCTGGAAAAGGGCATGTTATATTTTGCTGGAGTGGACTCTAAAGAGAACATGTGATGTTTGGAAAGGGTATAAGTATAAGCCAACAGACAGTGGACAAGGCTGTGTGGTACTGGTTCACCTTGCCACTCTTTGCTGGTCATTGTTTTAGTGCCTTCATAGAGAGAAACACCACTAAAGAACTTCTAGTGGTGTTCCAGCAGCTCCTCGCCATTTCTGCAGACTCAGGCTGATTGGCAGAGCCTCGTGGTTTCTTCTGGATCAAACTGCCATTGCTGACTTGTGTTTATTGAGTGGATTGAACCACTGCTACTGATTTGTGTGAACTGAACTGCTGATATCCTGATAATACAGATCAAATTCACTACAGAGAACTATTTCTAATCAGGTCCACATGCTTCTTTGCCTTATTAACTTTTCCTTTCCACTGCCTCTGGTGGGTGGTGGGATAGAAGGGAGGTTAAAGCATTTAAGTATACTTATCAGTGTAAGGTTTTGAAAAATAAGCCTCAGGGATTCATATTTAGTATTACAAATAATTAAAAACTTTAAATGCACAAAACATCTAATCAATAAAGATTTTCCCAAATAGTTCTTAGAAAAAGATACAAGTGACTAATATATATTTAGAAGAATATAAGTATCCTTCATGGCCAGGGATATGGAGAGTAAATTTGCATTGAGACCTATCTCACCTTGGTCCGTATGGCTTCCACAAATAAGCAGATGTGGACAAGATGTGTGAAAAGCCACTGGTGGGGATGCAGCTGAAGCAACCTCTATGACCAGTGTGGAGTTTCCATTTGATTCAGATAGACCATTTTGGGGTACCTTCTTTGAAGAAGTTAAGTCCGCATTCACAGAGATAGAGAGGTAGTACTAGTGACAATAGCCAGGATATAAAACTAGACCAGGAGTCTGAGAACAAATGAGTGGGTAAAGGCAATGTGGCATGTACACACAACAGTTTTGTTTGGCTTTAAATAAGAATGAAATGATTGCTTTTTCAGGAAAAGAAATAGAACTATAAACAAATGAACATGTGTGTATGTATGTATGTGTTATGTATATGTGTGTTTATGTGTCTGTGTATGTGTGTATATGTGTGTTTATGTGTGTGCATGTATGTATGTATGTATGTATGTGCATGTATGTATGTATGTGTGTGCATGCATGCATGTATGTATGTGTGTGCATGTATGTATGTGTGTATATGTGTGTGTGTGTGTGACATGAGGGTAGAAGAAGGATTATAATAAGGGAAAGGAGGGTCAAAAGGGAGGAACAGGGTATCAAGAGAGGGTAATTGAGGAAAGACAGATATTTGTATCTAGAATTATATATCTATATCTGTATTTATATTTATGTCTCTTTGAGTATTTTATGTTAATACAAAAATAGAGAATTAACTATTTGGCGGCAAAGGGGATTGCAAGATGTGGAAAAGGAATTATGAGGGAGAGCAGCTTGATGGGAGAATGCGCATCTGATGAAAAATTATATATTTGTGAAATGTCACAATAAAGCCCGTTTGCCTTATTACTTTTCTATTGCTGTCAAGAGACACCATTACCAAGGCAGCTTATAGAGGAAAGTGCTTACTGGGGTTTAATGTTGCAGAGGGTTAGTCTATGACCATCATGGCAGCAGGAAAGCAGGCGTGGTGCTGGAGCAGTACCTGAGAGCTTACACTCTTGATGTACAACACAAGGTGGAGAGGGTAATAGAGAGGGAGAGATAACTGTGAACGGAACACACATTTGAAACCTTAAAGCCCACATGTCCCTAGTAGCACACCTCTTCCAACAAGACCACACTTTCTAATCCTTCCTAAACAGTTCCACTAACTGGAGAACAAATGTGCAAATATATGAGCCTGTGGGGTTGTTATCATTCAGACTCCCACACCATTCAGCACACTAGCATCACTGTTGTTACCTATGCCCGTCCCCTCTCCTCTTCCTCCCCTCTTTGACTTTTCACTGATTCTGGAAAAAACTCTCAAGCTCTGTCATGCTACTCAAATACAGTCAAAGATTTAGGTTCCCACACTCTGTTCTAATGCTGATACAAGCTAAATGCCAAGAATGATCCTGAGCTATTCTCTCAGATTGGATATTTTAATTAGCAATGTTTTCTGCAAATACAATTAGGCATTGTAATAAGACATTAAGTGAAAGACAAGCCAGGCTGAAATCTCTAAATGTTTTTGTTAATAACTTCATTAAACATATATGAGGAAGTGAGTCAACCATTTCAGCTGAAAGAAAATCCAGTCAACAATAGGCAGGAAAGAAACAGAAAACCATCAGGGCCTAGAGATATTCGAACACAGGAATTATAATTCTGAAGATGAGAATTACTGGCTTTGGCTTGGTTGAGTGTGCCATTATAAAGAATTAATGAGATTTTGTTTATTCATTTATTTTTTCTACATCAGGTTCTTTTACAAGACAATGGAACAGTATGTGGAAAAAGAAAACCCCCCTGGTCATCAAAAGTCTAAAAAGCTAACAATAATTAGTAATTTTCAAGCCAACCATATGCTATTTGACAGTTTGAGAAAATCATTTACTAATATTTTTATTTAAATAACCTATTATTTCTCTCTCCCTTCTGTTTTTTTTTCACCCAAGGTGTTAAGAATTAAACTGAAGTCTTTACTCAAGAAGTAAATGCTCTACCACTGAGCTATAGTCCCAGGCTCCCAATTTCTGTCTTTTAAGATGTATAGTCAGAAGTGTATAAAATTAACTGCACAGTTTAATGGAAAAATAGAGTAAATGATTACATACTCGTGCTTCAGCTTAAGAAATAGATCATTATAAAAACTTAGAAATCTCCCAGGAACTTTCTGCTAATTATCCCACTTCCCAACGGTAACCATTCTATAATTTGAACTCATCCATTGTTTTCTGTGGTTATTTTCTTGTTGTATATTTATCTGTACATTTTTTGAAAACTGCAAGTCCTTACATGAGTCTAAGTTTTTTTATATATTGAATCGTTCTATCTAAGACTATAGGACACATCTTAACTTGCTTAGGTCTTTTATAAAGTCTTGTAACAAAATTTTATGTTTTTATGTAAAGGGCTTTATGTTGTTGGTTTACCTTCTCACCTAGTTATGTATCTCTTGTAAAAAAAAAACTCTTAAGTGTATATATATATATATATATATATATATATATTTTCTTTTTGAGACAGGGTTTCTCTGTGTAGCGCTGGCTGTCCTGGAACTCACTCTGTAGACCAGGCTGGCCTCGAACTCAGAAATCTGCCTGCCTCTGCCTCCCAAGTGCTGGGATTAAAGGCCTGCGTCACCACCGCCCGGCTCAAGTGTATATTTTAAAACTGTAATTTCTGTTGAGAGTATAGAGCAACTCAACTATCATTTTCATGTTAACTTCTTAATATCAATGGCTAAACTGTTAATAACCCTAAAAAGTAACATAAATTAAATGTGTCTGTAGATATCCTATTTAATAAATATTGACATGTTTCTTCCTTTCAAATCCTTACTGTACATTACTTTTGCATATATCTTATTTATTTAGCTTATTGAAAATAGATATTTTTTCATAGAATATATTCTGATTATAGTTTCCTCCCCCCAACTCCTCCCCAATCCTCCCTGCCCACCTCCCCACCCTCCCAAGTTCACACCCATTCTCTTTCTCATTAGAAAACAGGCATCTAAAATAATGATAACAAACAAGAATATATATCTTGCAAATATTTTTCTTATTGTACAAACTAAATGTTTCATAAAATGTTCAGCAAAAATGCTTAATGGATAGCTGTGGTGTTTGGTGCTGTGCAATTGCCTATAGAGATATGCAAAAATCCTTCCTGTCAAGAAAGAAGTTCACCTTTGGTAGTTGTCTATCTATGCATTTTAGTAAGTTAGAAACTTTGTCTCTAGCTTGCTAAGGTTACTAAATAATCATGAATGGACAGGGATATTTAAACTTCTTTTCTTAGATATACACTGAAATAAATCAGTGCTTGATTTCAAGTTGAAATTTCATTCCTGAGATTGAAAGCCACTTGCTGTGCAATATTATTTTACTGTTGAGGTTTCATGGTCTGACATTTTCCTTAGGATGCTTATGTATGTATCCCTGAGTGGGCCCAGCTTGGGTGATGTAGTTTCTTCCTTCTCATGATGCCTTCTGATTTGAATGTGGAATTATAGTAATCTCTTAATTTGAACTGAAGACTATTTCTTTTTCTGCTCTGTGGGAAGAGTTTACAATGGTCTACACTGAATTATAAATATTGTCGACTTGAATGTTTGCTAGAATTGGCATTTTAAGTTCTCTGAGTCTGATTTTCTTCATGGAAGGGGGTGCAAAGGATTTTTTTTTTATTAAATCTATTTAATGCTTAAAGACAAGTGACATCAGGATGGCAAAACATGTGACATTAACACCACCACTGTGTAAACCTTCACTGACTTCCTGAAGTCTAGTTGACAGTGGTCCATTTATACTACTTGAAAACACAAAAACGATGCTAGAAAATATGTGCATAGCCCTTAACAAATTGCCCTGGGGATATTATGATGGGCAATGTCTTCAGCCAACAGACTTGTTTGCACGTTCCTTTCCTACCTAGATTGAAAGGTGATGAATAGCTCATACATGAGGTCACGTTCTGAAATTTAGCAACATGGCATTTATGTAATGGTTCTGTGACATCGAAACTACTCCAAGACCACCTCCAGCACTCCACAGAGCCAGCTGGCCATTATATCTCTTTGTACAAGGTTTTGGGCTAGAAAACACTCAGCTTTATGAGAAGAACAAAGATATTCCTGATTAACAAAGACAGGAAACCATATTTCTTCCTCTCTTTCTTTTCTTCTTGGCCTTCTGCTTTGATGCTCTTAGAAGAAAGCATACACATGGAAACTCCAGACAAAGGGTTGAGAAAATGTTTTACTAACAGTTTTCCTGTGTTATAGTTACTGACTGTCCCTGTTAATTTATTTTATTGGTTCTAGTTCAAAAGGAGGAGCTAGTGTTTCTTCCCTAGCATGATACAGTTCCATATAGATAAAGACTGGGGTGTTTTGATGCAATTTACATATTTTTACACCCAGTATCCCAGCTTGGCATAGGTAAAGGCGCTGTGTGATGTTTTCTGTAAGAACATGGTTTTCCTCCTGGCCCCAAGATACCAGAAATCATGACTATGAGACTCAACTACATTTACAAATACCTTGGGCATGTCGCTAGGCATGTTCTTTGACTGGCTCACAACTTAATATTGCATTTAATCTTTTTTTGGAATGTTACATATATATATTTTTTGCTAAAACCTAAATTTATTGTTTCACTATAACTGATGCTGCACTTTGTATTTGCTCTAGAAAATTGTTCATTTCATCCAGACTTTCCAGTTTTGTTGTTGCCTCAGTTTCTGTTGTTATATCCCCCTTTTAATTTCTGATTTTGTTAATTTGGAGACTGTCTCTGTGCCCTCTGGTTAGTCTGGCTAAGGGTTTGTCTATATTTTTGATTTTTCTCAAAGAACCAGCTCCTGGTTTTTGTTGATTCTTTGTATGGTTTTTTTTTTTTTTGTTTGTTTGTTTCTAGTTGGTTGATTTCAGCCCTGAGTTTGATTATTTCTTGCTGTCTACTCTTCTTGGGTGTATTTGTTTCTTTTTGTTCTAGAGCTTTCAGGTATGCTGTTAAGTTGCTAGTATATGCTCTTTCTAGTTTCATTTTGGAGGCACTATGAGTTTTCCTCCTAGCACTGCTTTCATTGTGTCCCATAAGTTTGGGTGTGGCTTGTCTTCATTTTCATTAAATTCTAAAAAGTCTTTAGTTTCTTTATTTCTTCCTTGACCAAGTTATCATTGAGTAGAGTTTTGCTCAGCTCCCATGTATATGTGGTCTTTTTGTTGCTTTTGTTGCTGTTGAAGACCAGCCTTAATCCATAGTGATCTGTTAGGAGGCATGGGATTATTTCAATCTTGTATTTGTTGGGGCCTATTTTGTGACTAGTTATATGGTCAATTTTGGAGAAGGTACCATGAGGTGCTGAGAAGGTATATTCTTTTGTTTTAGGATGAAATGTTCTATAGATATCTGTTAAGTCCATTTGGCTCATAATTTCTGTTAGTTTCACTGTGTCTCTGTTTAGTTTGTGCTTCCACGATCTGTCCATTGCTGAGAGTGGGGTGTTGAAGTCTTCCATTATTATTGTGTGAAATGTAATGTGTGCTTTGAGCTTTAGTAAAGTTTCTTTTATGAATGTGGGTGCCCTTGCATTTGGAGCATAGCTGTTCAGAATTGAGATTTTTGAGGTAGATTTTTCCTTTGATGTGTAAGAAGTGTCCTTCATCATTTTTTGATATCTATTGCTTGAAAATTGGTTTTTTTTTTTTTGTAATAATCAGTGCTTTTTTTTTTATTTGATATAATTTATTTACATTTCAAATGATTTCCCCTTTTCTAGCCCCCCCCCCCACTCCCCGAAAGTCCCGTAAGCCCCCTTCTCTTCCCCTGTCCTCCCTCCCACCCCTTCCCAGTTCCCCGTTCTGGTTTTGCCAAATACTGTTTCACTGAGTCTTTCCAGAACCAGGGACCACTCCTGCTTTCTTCTTGTATCTCATTTGATGTGTGGATTATGTTTTGGGTATTCCAGTTTTCTAGGTTAATAACCACTTATTAGTGAGTGCATACCATGATTCACCTTTTGAGTCTGGGTTACCTCACTTAGTATGATGTTCTCTAGCTCCATCCATTTGCCTAAGAATTTCATGAATTCATTGTTTCTAATGGCTGAATAGTACTCCATTGTGTAGATATACCACATTTTTTGTATCCACTCTTCTGTTGAGGGATACCTGGGTTCTTTCCAGCATCTGGCAATTATAAATAGGGCTGCTATGAACATAGTAGAGCATGTATCCTTATTACATGGTGGGGAATCCTCTGGGTATATGCCCAGGATTGGTATAGCAGGATCTTCTGGAAGTGAGGTGCCCAGTTTTCGGAGGAACCGCCAGACTGCTTTCCAGAGTGGTTGTACCAATTTGCAACCCCACCAGCAGTGGAGGAGTGTTCCTCTTTCTCCGCACCCTCTCCAACACCTGCTGTCTCCTGAATTTTTAATCTTAGCCATTCTGACTGGTGTAAGATGAAATCTTAGGGTTGTTTTGATTTGCATTTCCCTAATGACTAATGAAGTGGAGCATTTTTTAAGATGCTTCTCCGCCATCCGAAGTTGTTCAGGTGAGAATTCTTTGTTTAACTCTGTACCCCATTTTTTAATAGGGTTGTTCGGTTTTCTGGAGTCTAACTTCTTGAGTTCTTTATATATATTGGATATTAGCCCTCTATCTGATGTAGGATTGGTGAAGATCTTTTCCCAATTTGTTGGTTGCCGATCTGTCCTCTTGATGGTGTCCTTTGCCTTACAGAAACTCTGTAACCTTATGAGGTCCCATTTGTCAATTCTTGCTCTTAGAGCATACGCTATTGGTGTTCTGTTCAGAAACTTTCTCCCTGTACCGATGTCCTCAAGGGTCTTCCCCAGTTTCTTTTCTATTAGCTTCAGAGTGTCTGGCTTTATGTGGAGGTCCTTGATCCATTTGGATTTGAGCTTAGTACAAGGAGACAAGGATGGATCAATTCGCATTCTTCTGCATGCTGACCTCCAGTTGAACCAGCACCATTTGTTGAAAAGGCTATCTTTTTTCCATTGGATGTTTTCAGCCTCTTTGTCGAGGATCAAGTGGCCATAGGTGTGTGGGTTCATTTCTGGATCTTCAATCCTGTTCCATTGATCCTCCTGCCTGTCACTGTACCAATACCATGCAGTTTTTAACACTATTGCTCTGTAGTATTGCTTGAGGTCAGGGATACTGATTCCCCCAGATTTTCTTTTGTTGCTGAGAATAGTTTTAGCTATCCTGGGTTTTTTGTTGTTCCAGATGAATTTGATAATTGCTCTTTCTAACTCTGTGAAGGATTGAGTTGGGATTTTGATGGGTATTGCATTGAATCTGTATAGTGCTTTAGGCAAAATGGCCATTTTAACTATATTGATTCTACCGATCCATGAGCATGGGAGGTTTTCCCATTTTTTGAGGTCTTCTTCCATTTCCTTCTTCATGTTAGAATGCCATTGTTTCTTGTGACCATTTGCTTGGAAAATTGTGTTCTAACCCTTTACTCTGACGTAGTGTCTTTTGACACTGAGTTGTGTTTCCTATATGCAGCAAAATTCTGGGTCCTATTTACCTATCCAGTCTGTTAATCTATGTCTTTTCATTGGGGAATTGAGGCAATTGATGTTAAAAGATATTAAGGAATAGTGATTGTTGCGTCCTGTTATTTTTACATTTGTGTGGCTAACTTTTTTTGGCTTGTTGAAAAAAAATTTTCTTGCTTTTTCTAGGGTTTAGTTTCCCTCCTTGTGTTGGAGTTTTCCATCTATTATCCTTTGTATGGCTGGATTTGTGGAAAGATATGTAAATTTGATTTTGTTCTGGAATATCTTGGTTTCTCCATCTATGTTATTTGAGAGTTTGGATGGGTATAGTAGCCTGGGCTGGCATTTGTGTTCTCTTAGGGACTGTATGACATCTGCTCAGGATCTTCTAGGTTTCATAGTCTTTGGTGAGATGTCAGGTGTAATTCTGATAGATCTGCCTTTATATGTTACTTGACCTTTTCCCCTTACTGCTTTTAATATTCTTTCTTTGTTTAGTGCATTTGGTGTTTTGACTGTTATCTGATGTGAGGGATTTCTTTTCTGAACTCAAATCTATTTGGAGTTCTGTAGGCATCTTGTATGTTTATGGACATCTTTTTCATTATGTTAGGGAAGTTTTCTTCTATTATTTTGTTGAAGATATTTACTGATACTTTAAGTTGGGAATCCACTCTCTTCTATACCTATTATCCTTAGGTTTGGTTTTCTCATTGTGTCCTGGATTTCCTGGATGTTTTGTGCCAGGAGCTTTTTGGATTTTGTATTTTCTTTGACTAATGTGTCAATGTCTTCTATGGTATCTTCTGCACCTGAGATTCTCTCTTTTATCTCTTATGTTCTGTTGGTGATGCTTGCATCTATGACTCCTGATCTCTTTCCTAGGTTTTCTATCTTCAGGGTTGTCTCCCTTTGTGATTTCTTTATTGTATCTGTTTCCATTTTTAGATTCAGGATGGTTTTGTTTAATTCCTTCACCTATTTGTGTTTTCCTGTAATTCTTTAAGGGATTTTTGTGTTTCCTTTTTAAGAACTTCTACTTGTTCACCTGTGTCCTCCTGTATTTCATTAAAGGAGTTATTTATATCCTTCTTAATGTCTTTCTTACTTTCCTGGATACTGTGAGGCAGATATGCGAGAGTATATATACCTGTGTTCATGTGAGTTAAATTGATATTTTCAATTTCAATTTAACATCCAGGAATGATTAATCTTTTAAAAAGTATTACCATGAGAAATTTTGTGAATATTTAAACATAAGACCTCATTTGCTTTATCCTGTAGAATATATTAATTGATCTCAAAATAATAGCAGCAATATTATAGTGAAAATAAGACTACTGAATAATATTTGTCTCTTACAACATGATTTTTATCCATAGACTATACCCCACTAGATAATTATTATTAAATACACTATGGCCAATTGGATAAATACTCTTCTTTCTCTAATCATCTATGGTTATGCAAATTGCTTACACAACCAACTTAATACACAGCAAATTCATTTGTTTTATTCATGTTTATTTTCTAGTTTTAAAAACTTAATTACATATCTTGAGAACATAAAACAATATGATTAAAACATTAAGCCTTGAAATAACTTATGTTGAAATAAATATTGTTTTTTATTTTATGACTTCCTCCCTCCAACAAGTGCCTTACTTTTTAGTAAAACATACATGTGTATATATATGTTTTATATGTGTATGTGAGCACAGATGTATATTTGCATTTTTTTAAATTCACCGAATCACAGACATGATATTTTTTTGTTGAGTTAATTTCCCAGTGAAGACACTTGTTGGTTCTCACATTACTAATTCAATAGCTACTCCAGCTGCTACCTGAGTCGATTCAGGGATATGGAACTCTGAACATATGCCCATATTATTAACTACATTTTTGTTCTAAAGCCAAGTTTTAATTATCCTTTGCTGTGCTCCAACTTCCTCAATGTTTTAGTTTGAAATGAACTCTTTAGAGTTGAGAAACATTTGCTTTCTGCACTGTATGAGGTCTTGAAATTGTGGGCTCTGTTTTCTCTCTTTTCTATGGAAGGATCAAGTATTCTGAACTCATTTCAGCCCTCTGGCTCCTGTTGGAAGCAGCCAGCTGCAACAAAAACATACAACTAACATTTTGTTTTCTGAACTCTTCGCTAAAGCATATAAATTCACTTGACAGGTGATCTGCCTTCCAGGTTACTAGAGTGACAGCTTCACCCAATGCTTCTCATTGTGTAAAATGGATGACCATTTCAGCCTTTCAGTACAGCTTCTCTTTTGCAGACCCACAGACCTCCAAGCCAGTGCCACATCTTCTGGGATTTTTGTTGCAGCAGAATTCCACTTTTGGTAACAATTTTTGTGTTCACCAAAGTCAACCTAGGTTGTATGAAAGGATCACATTCTTTCAAAAATTTAACGGTTTAAACACACTGTCACAGGTTTGTTCAAGGTCATCAGAAGCCATGCTCATCACTTTTCCATACTAAGAGCTTCTCTGATCATAGCTAAGGAAAAACTAGGGATGTCCTGGTCATTTGCCTAATTGACATGAGCTTATCTTTATCCTTTTCCTCCTTACTGTATAGTATAAAAAGTGGATATTTAGAAGCCTTGCTTCCTAAGTTCCTATGTCACTGGCTACTTGGGTTTCTAGTGGGAGCCACTGGAGGAAAATCAGGGGAAACCTTTAAGATTGGAAATGCTGGGGAAAAGTGCAGGACAACAACAGTTGTACTAAGCTTGACAATTCTGAGCTTTTCTCTCCGCCCCTCCAGTTGTCCTCAGGGTTACTTTCCAAGTCCCACTTGAGTGGGTCTTCTTTTGGTGTTGCGTATTTGTCAACTTTAAAAAACAATAGCTCAAGGACAATTTTATTAGCATTTAAAAGAAAAAAAATACCCTGCAAGGCAAATTGTAAATTTCAGCAGCTTCCAGGAAGATGGGAATGGAGAACTGAAGAAATCTATTTAAGTGGACATGGAGGTCAGACTCACAGCAGACAAGCAGCAGCATGATGGGAGGGGAACTTCAGAGAAAGGGTAAAGGGCCAGAGAAAGGGTAAAGGGCTAAAAGTACCAAAGAAAGCCTCCCAAGGTTCCGGCCAGTGTCTGGAAGAGGGACAGAAGCATTTTAGTTGTTGACTTGGGTTTTCATGGTAAGTTGGGAGTTTTGGTAACCCCACCCCACTGCTATCACTCACCTTGAGTAAGTCCTCGGAGAAACCTCACATTTTCTTTGTGAAATCCTGGGTCATAGAGTTTGGGTGAATTTAGACTGTGATCCTCTGTGGCTGTGAAATCTCAAGAGAAGCTAGATTTCCTCTCTGTACCAGTGCCAGGTACAGGCACACGGTCTCTTTCTTCAGCGAGGGAGGCATTTGTTCCTCATTTCCTTGATTCTAAGCATGGCTGAAATTTCCCTTGTGTGCAGGGCTCTCCGTGTGAATCTCTGTGTTGTGAAGGATCTGGGGTATTCTTTTCTTTCCTGGGCATTGTGATTTTTACTCCATTTATTTCCAGGGTATTGCAAACTTCCTACAGGCTTTGGTCCTTGCTTCTCTTGGCAGATTCCTCTTCCCAGCTCAATTTTGAACTTCCTTTGTACCATTTCTGGGATGGATTCATAGCAGTTCTTTAGAACAGCATGTTTCATTTTGCGTTTTAGATGATTCATTTGGGAAGGTTGTTTAAGGTGACTAATGCTGAGATGACACATAGAAACCCACGTCTCATTTCTCTTTTAGTAGCAGAGGAAATAAAACACACTCAGAGAACAGTATTCATTTTAAAATGCACAGCTGTACCAAGCTGCTGTGGGACATAGAAAAGATGCTTAGTTACAGATAACTAGGTTGGCACTGATTATTAGCTAGTAACAAGGAATTCGCTATATCTATCTTTTTGCATTAAATTTCCCAGTTCACCTCAGTTCTTGTGATATAAGAAGACATGCTTAATTAATCTAAATAAAATTGGATTGAAACCCCATATCAAATAAAAATACACACTCTCTACAATAGATCTGAAGGCTTTTGGAATAGGGAAGGAGAATTGTTTGCAAGATTAAGCTAATAACAGTTAATTTTTTAGCATAAATATATCCCAAGCAGTATTTGAGATATACTTATCACAACAAATGTTATCCGAAATTAAAATTCAAACAGTAATCTTGCATTTCATCTGACAACACTATTTACATCACTCAGTAATCTCTTCTCCACATTTTTCTCTTTCCAAAGTTCCTCTTCTGTTTTCTTGTTTACACATATTGGTAGAAGCTTTAAAAAATATTGGAAGAATCAGGGTTGTTAAACACAAAATCCTACTTTCTTCAAAGGAAGAGAGAATTGTAGTGACAATTTTAGAATTTTTGTTTCTTTACAAAACTCAGAATATTAAAACAATCTTTTAAAATCCCAGATACATGATATTGGGCTGCTTCAGACTGTCCACAGTGACTGACTATGATTTGCCTCATACAGGGGTGTGAGAGTTTCTATGACTGTATGCCATTTGGAATTCTGGGGACTTTTCAGAGGGCACATAAATGCTAGGTACAAAGAGGTTGATGGGTTGTTTGTTTGTTGGTGGTAATGGTTTATTAATTAGTCATGGGAGAAGAAGAAGAAGAAGAAGAAGAAGAAGAAGAAGAAGAAGAAGAAGAAGAAGAAAGAAAAAGAAGAAAGAAAGAAAGAAAGAAGGAAAGAAAGAAAGAAAGAAAGAAAGAGAGGTAGAGAGCAGCAGAGGGAGTGAATCCCCGTGGCCATCTTTGCTGCCTGCAGGGCAGAAAAGCATCACTAGGTAGTGATTTATCCTGAGCTTAAGATCTCTGGGGGTGCAAACTGACAGGGGTCTCTGCCTGCACCCAGGACCTGAGCACATAGGCGGTTCATCTGCCAGCCAGCCTGTCATGGGGCCTGTGTCCTATGTGAGGATCAGCAGAGGGATTGACTCTCCACCGCCATCTTCACTCCATGACAGAGCAGTCGGGGGAACACCTGGTTCACTGAGACAACCCAAGTATAACATTGCTTGAGGCAAGACTCAGCAGGGCTCCAAAGGCACAAAAGAGGAAGGCAGCATATCAGCAATCTGTGCCAGAGGAAACCCAGTCATCCAGTGTCACGGAAATAACCTTAAAGGTCCACAGAAGGTTGAAGCACCAGCCAGTGACAATAAGACCATCTAACACCAGTGAGAACCAGATGGCTAAAGGCAAATGTAGGAATGATACTAACAGAAACTAAGGCATTATGGCAGCATCTGAACCCAATTCCCCAACAACAGCTAGTCCTGGATACCCCAACACACCAGAAAAACAAGAGTTGGATTTAAAATCACTGGTCAGGATGCTGTTAGAGGAACACATGAAGGACATAAATAAATCTCTTAAAGAAATTCAGGAGAAAAATGATCAAAAGCTAGAAGCCCTTACAAGGGAAACTCAAAAATCACTTAAAGAAATTCAGGAGAATATGGGTCATAAGTTAGTAGCCAATAAGGAGGAAATACAAAAATCACTTAAAAAATATAGGAGAACTTTGATCAATAGGCAGAAGTTATGAAATAGGAAACACAAAAATCTCTCAAAGAATTACAGGAAAACACAAACAAGCAAGTGAAGGAACTGAGCAAAACCATCCAGGATCTAAAAACAGAAGTAGAAACAACTAAGAAATCACAAAGGGAGACAACTTTGGAGATAGAAAACCTTGGGAAGAAATCAGGGGCCATAGATGCAAATATCAACAACAGAATACAAGAGATGGAAGAAAGAATCTCATATGCCGAAGATACCATAGAAACCATGGACTCAACAGTCAATGAAAATGCAAAATGCAAAAAGCTTGTAACCCAAAACATCCAGGACATCCAGGACACAATGAGAAAGCCAAACCTAAGAATTATAGGCATTGATGAGAGTGAAGATTTACAACTTAAAGGGCCAGCAAATATTTTCAACAAAATTATGGAAGAAAACTTCCCTAACCTAAAGAGAGAGATGTCCATGAATATACGAGAAGCCTGCAGAACTCCAAACCGACTGGATCAGAACAGAACAGAAATACTTCTTGTTACATAATAATCAAAGCCCCAAATGTACTAAACAAAGAAAGAATACTTAGGGCAGTAAGAGAAAAAGGGCAAGTAACATATAAAGGAAGACCTATCAGAATTACGCCAGACTTCTCACCAGAAACCATGAAAGCTAGAAGATCCTGGGCGGAGCTCATGCAGATCCTAAGAGAATACAAATGCCAGCCAAGACTACTATACCCAGCGAAACTCTCAATCACTATAGATGGAGAAACCAAGATATTCCATGACAAAACCAAATTTACAGAATATTTTTCCACAAACCCAGCCCTACAAAGGATAATAGGTGGGAAAACACCATTATAACGAGGGAAACTATACCCTGGAAAAAGCAGGATATTAAACTTCTTTCATCAAACCCAAAAGAAGATAACCACACAAGTATAAAATTAACATCAAAAATGATAGGAAGCAATAACCACTACTCTTTAATATCTCTTAACATCAATGGACTCAATTCCCCAATAAAAAGATATAGACTAACAGACTGGTTACATAAACAGGACCCTACATTTTGCTGCATACAGGAAACACACCTCAGTGGCAAAGACAAAAACTACCTTAGAGTAAAAGGCTGGAAGACAATTCTACAAGCAAATGGTCTCAGGAAACAAGCTGGAGTTGTCATTCTAATATCAGATAAAATTGACTTTCAACCTAATGTTGAAATGTCATCAAAAGAGACATGGAAGGACACTTCTTGCTGGTCAAAGGAAAAATCCAACAAGAAGAACTCTCAATCCTGAACATCCATGCTCCAAATGCAAGGGCACCCTCATTCATAAAAGAAACTTTACTAAAGCTCAAAGCACACATTGCACGTAATACAATAATCGTGGGTGACTTCAACACTCTCCTCTCCTCAATGGACCGATCAGGAAAACAGAAACTAAACAGGGAGACAGTGAAACTAATTGAAGCTTTGGACCAATTGGATTTAACAAATATATATAGAACTTTTCATCCCAAAGCAAAGGAATATACCTTTTTCTCAGCACCTCATGGTACCTTCTCCAAAATCGATCATATAGTTGGTCACGAGACAGACCTCAATAAATATAAGAAGATTGAAATAATCCCATGCCTCCTCTCAGATTACTATGGAGTAAAAATGGTCTTTAATAACAATAAAAACAACAGAAAGCCCACATACACATGGAAACTGAACAATATTCTACTCAATGATACCTCGGTCAAGGAAGAAATAAAGAAAGAAATCAAAGACTTTTTAGAATGTAATGAAAATGAAGGCACAACATACCCAAATCTATGGGACACAATGAAAGCAGTGCTAAGAGGAAAACTCATAGCTTTGAGTGCCTCCAAAAAGAAATTGGAGAGGAATCAACAGAGGAATGGATAAAAAAATGTGCTATATTTACACAATGGAGTACTATTCAGCCATTAGAAACAAGGAATTCATGAAATTCTTAGACAAATGGATAGAGCTAATCATACTAAGTGAGGTAACCCAGTCTCAAAAGATCAATCATGGTATGCACTCACTGATAAATGAATATTAGCCTAGAAACTTTGAATACCCAAGACATAATCCACACATCGAATGAGGTACAAGAAGAACAGAGGAGTGGCCCTTGTTCTGGAAAGACTCAGTGCAGCAGTATAGGAGAATACCAGAACAGGGAAGTGGGAAGGGGTAGCTGGAGGAACAGGGGGAGGGAAGAGGGCTTATGGGACTTTCAGGGAGTGGGAAGCCAGAAAAGGGGAAATCATTTGAAATGTAAATACAGAATATATCGAATAAATTTAAAAAGAAAGGAAGGAAGGAAGGAAGGAAGAAAGGAAGAAAGAAAGAAAGATCTTGATGATGAAAATCAAACTTGCTCTAAGGAACGCTAATCAGCAGGAAATAGTTAATGACAATTCTGTCCCCTTTTCATTGTCTATCTAGTGATAGGGGTTGAAAGGGTGGAAGAAAAGGGGTGGTGAAGGGTAGAAGAATATTCAGAAAGTAGCCAAATATCAGATATAAAAGTGATGCCTAGTAACCTGGAACGCTGGAGAGAAGGTGGTACAATGACCTGGTGATGGTTCACTATTCTATTAGGAGCCAGCCTTTACCTGAATTTCCACAAAATTCTGAGGATTGCTTAGGCCCTAATCCTGGGCTTTGTCTCCCTGTGAGTAGAACTTACCATTATGAAAGAGGTCTCATGTACTTTGCATCCTCCATCTATAAATTACATTAACTACTAATTATTCCTTTCAAGACCCTAGCCTTGGGCTCTTTTTCCCACTCAATAGAACTTATTATTATGATGAATATCTCAGGTACTTTGCAATAACAGGGTATTTTGCAAGGGAATTTTGATGTAGCAATCCTTGAAGTTTTGCTATAAGAATTGTCATGTGGAGACAATCATGTGGAGATCTTCCCCCAAAGTTTTACTGTGTTTAAATGTGTTTACTGTGTTTAAATATGTAGGAACATTAAACCACAGGATCAGACTATAAGTTTGACGCAGTCTGACGGATTACATCGTGCTGTACCAAGTGAGCTTTCATTCTTGCCTTTTTGTGGTTCTTTTCCCTGCTGGCCATGATTCCTGCAGGAACTCCCTCTTCCCCTTCCCCCATGTCCTGCTCTCTTTGCTCTTGTTCAACCTGAAGGGCAGGGGTTCTTTCCCTGACTTTGCAGATTTTTGCACTTGATGCCAGGTGCTGGAGTCAGGTTTGTGTGACTTCACGTAGCTCTGAGAGTTATTTAAGGTGCCACATTACTTATGCTTATTCTCTAAGCCTAACAGCCATGCCCACACCTGGTAACTTCCCTGGTGTCTCTTCCCTTAACATTCCTGCCTTCTGTGTCTCCATCATTTCTTGTATGGCCCCCTCAGCTTCTTTTCTATTCTTAGATCTTTCCACACAAAACTCCCACTACTATGTAGAACAGTTGACTTCTCTCTTTTTTTTACATATTTATTTATTATATGTAAGTACACCATAGCTGTCTTCAGACACACCAGAAGAGGGCATCAGATCTCATTATGGATGGTTATGAGCCACCATGTGGTTGCTGGGATTTGAACTCAGGACCTTTGGGAGAGTAGTCAGTGCTCTTAACCGTTGAGCCATCTCTCCACCCCCCCTTTTTTTTTTAAAGATTTATTTATTCATTATATGTAAGTACACTGTAGCTGTCTTCAGACACACCAGAAGAGGACATTGGATCCCATTACGGATGGTTGTGAGCCACCAAATGGTTGCTGGGATTTGAACTCAGTGGGAGAGCAGTCAGTGCTCTTAACCGCTGAGCCGTCTCTCCAGTCCCCTGACTTCTCTTTACTTCACTTCTTGCCTAGCCTGAATCCATCTAACCGTTCACTGCAACTAAGGGAAATTAAGACATAATGAACTTAAGATCATCTCTAGAAGGAGTTCACCATCTAGCTTTGCAAAGATAGCATTGCTATCTTTTTCCTTCTCCTCTTCATGTGATCTTTGGTGATGATAAATGTGATCATGAAGGAAGAGTATGGATCTAGTGGATACACTGGGATAAAGCTTTGTTGGAAAGAATCAGAAATACCAAATTTTTATCAATTTGGCTTTTCTGCAACATTTTTAATGGACACTTTTAGTATATATTTGAGGGCTTTTTGATAGAAAAATCATTGAAAGGCTCCTGGAGCATTATGGATCCACTGAATCTATTCATAATTTTCTTTGAAATGGGGTCAAAATAACCCTTGTGATGCAATGCATACCATCAGGTTATGTGGCTACTTTCAGCCAGTGAAAATCTGTGGTTCAAGTGGGGTGATTTTATAACACTTTATTGATTAATCATTCTTGGTTAGCAATTCTTTTGGTCATGCCATCAATAAACCATTTTTACACCATAGCTAATAGTGCAACATTTCTTTCTACTTTGAAGTAATACAAGTTTTGAAGACTGTCAAAATCACACGTTTAGAATATTAATTGCCTTATGGGCAGCTTGGGTACCAGGCTGGGGTGTGACTTGGATGCTGAGGCAGTGCCCTGAGGGGAACAAGCAGAGCTGCTCTGGTATATGGGACCCTGGGTGTCCAAGCTTTGTTTCCTTCTGCTGTGATAAAACACCTCAACTAAAGCAACTTGGGGGAGTAAGGGTTTATTTTAGCTCACAATTCTAGCTAATAGTTCATCAAAGTAGGGAAGTCACAATGGCAGGAAGCTGACCAGCCAGTCACATCCACAGTCACGAGCAAAGGGACAGTGAATGCCTGCACACGTGTCCTTGGCTTGCTTTCCATATCTACTCTTAGACAGTCCAGGGCCCTGCCCGTGAAGTGGTGCCACCCATATTAAGGCTGGGTCTTACCACCTCCATTAATCCAACTAAGAAAATCCCTCATAGATATGTCCTCGTGCCAGGCTAACCTAGACAGCTCCTCACTGAGGCTCCCTTCCTGGATGACTAAATTATTTCACGTTGACAGTCAGTGGTAACCTCTTAGTTTGGACACTTGAATAGGATCAGGCCCATTTCTGCATTTCAGACATGGTCATCACGTCCCAAGGGTATGATATCCAGGGCTGGTGGAATGCTCGCAATTCTCCTTCACTTGATAGTATGCTTCTGTGCTGATCCATATTAACACTGGGGTCTTATCAGGATGTTAAGGTGGGACAGAAAGGGCACTGGGCTTGAATCAAAACATTTCTGCATGTATTAGACATGCAGACCTTAGACAAGACGTTTGACTCTTGATCTATAAATAACATGGATATCCACCATCCAGGACTCTTTTGGAAAGATTAGAAATTAGTAAGAGTTCTTTATAAACTGTGGAATCGTTTGAAGATCTTAAAAAAATTATCTGCCTCTCTCTCTCCTCCATCCCCCCCCTTTTTTTGAGACAGGGTTTTTCTGTGTAGTCCTGGCTGTCCTGGAACTCACTCTGTAGACCAGGCTGTCCTCAAACTCAGAAATCCACCTGCCTCTGCCTCCCAAGTGCTGGGATTAAAGGCGTGCGCCACCACCGCCCGGCATTTTTTCCTTTCCTATAGAGATTTCTTTCAGAATGTCCTCTTGTCTCTCAGGAGTCACTTTCAATTGAACCAACTCTCAGATACTTTCTGGTTACAGTGTGACAGACATGTGCTGTGGGGCAGTGGACTGTGTCAAGAAACCTGGTAAGGTTGAGCTGGATTGGAAGCCCTAGAACCCAAAGGGACAGTAGGAGCTTCACCTGCTCCTGACACCAGGCCCATGTCACATGGTCACAGCCCAACATAGAGAGGATTGCGACCATCAGTCACATAGAGGCAGTGTCCTCAAGCCCTTCCACATGCAAATAAAGTATCCCTAACATCTCAGACCAAGCCAATAGGAAGCATCTGCAGTCAGACCCCACCTGCCCCAAATCTGCATAAAAGATTCTTTCCAGAAGGAATCAAGCTGTGTGAGGATTACTCCATTGCCTAAGAACATCTGTCCTATAAGAGCTGTAGCACTTCCTGGGAAGAGAGCACTCCCCTAAAGCTGTCACTGCCAGAAGCTCCCCTGCACCTCTCTTGCAAGCTTAGGTCTCTGTGCTGGCTCGTGACCTTTCCCCTTTCCTTGAAGGTTCAGCAAGGCTGGGCCAGAGTTCTCTGTGGATAGAGCTCCTTGCATTCCCTCCCACATTAACTCTGCCTGCCTTTCAGTCCCACAAGCATCAGTGATGACAGCATTCCTCTGAGAGAGTAAAATATGTCTTCCCATTTCTAGAAAAAGGTTAGGAATAGCATCTGTTGCTGTCTGTCCTGTGGAGTGTAGATCTGAAGAAAGCCACACTACTACTCACTGAAGGTGATACAAGGCGCATGGCTCTCTGTGTATTTGGGTTAAGAAATATACAGAGGTCTCTCTTAGTCAACCTGGGAGCTGAATGACCCTTATGTAAGTCAAGAAGGAAAAGCTCAATCCTCATTTCTCAGTTTGGTTTATCATTTAATTATGAGTAAAACTTCCTTCCCTTTTAACCAAATCAATAATAAAATGAAATATTGAAGATAGAACAAATTGGATTTCAGCACAAGGAAATTGTCAATAGCCACAGAGTAATGGCAAGCTGAGTTGAAAGTGACCCAGAAGTAACTTAGTCTAATGTGTCATTCATTCTTCAGAGAGTGGATGTCTCACCAAACAGCCCAGCAGGTGGAAGCATTAGGACCTCCTAGAAAATTCCAGCTTCACTCCCCAGGTATGCTCTGGTTTCAGACGTGATACTTTAGAAAAATATATTAGGGAACTATTCTATAAAATCATACCTTTGTGAGGAGTCACAGTGTAAATTAGAACACTAAGAGATCTATAAAAACCCAGAGGAGAAAAACATTTTTTATTTTATCAGAATGTTCCTGCTTCACAGAGATTTTCTTAGGATATATTTCTTAGGAGGGGGTCGGAAGCTGAAATAATTACAAATATTTTTATAAGTATTTTTTATATTTTCCTTTTTTCTCACCATTTAGTCTAACCAATCCAGGCTGTAAAAGAAGATGACAGATAGCTTTTCCTTGTAATACTTGGTGTCTGATGGTCCCCTTAGGACTGATGAAGTGTGGATTGGAATTGAGAGGTCACAAAGGATAGAGAAACTTGCTAGCCTAGTAATCTGCCTTGATGCCTAAAATCTGCCCTAACTACAGCATTTGCTCAGTGAATGACCTTTCAAAACTGGTCAAATCAGAATCAAATCTATACCCTCAGAATCTCAGTGTTCCCCATCATGGAATGGACAAGTTCTAGCTTTCTGGGCACAGCCTCCAGGATGCTGTAGGCAGCGTACATATACTGCGGCATCCAGCCCATGCTTTAGGAATCTTTGTTGTTATGCTTAGATTTGGAATCAGGAACCGCACCCTTTCTCTCAAATAGCACACCAGTAGAAATTCTTTGTAGCTGTGGCTCCACTTTACTGTTTCCCATCTTCCAGGCTCTGCAGCAGCCGGCCTCTGTGCTTTGGTGATGTTGGGCAAATAGTCTTTCCTTATCCGGTTGTTTATGTAGTACAGGATGCTTTATGTAGCGCAGGATGCTGTGCTCGAAGCCAGTTTCATTGCATCTGTGAATTTGCCCAATTCTCCCCTATATGGATCCGTAGTAAAGTTATCACTACCTGGTGCTATTAATCTTGATTCTAATACATGCGTTGTATTTCTGTCTTTTTTTTTTTTTTTTTTTTTTACCTTATGTGTACATGTGTCTTTTCTTAGACTGAAGATGTGACCTGAATTAGCTTCCAAGGTTGAACAATGAAGCACTGCAACTGTGTGGCTTAGAAAACAATAGAAATGTATAGCTTTGCAGTTCTGGAGGCTGTTGGCCTGAAATCAGGTCTTGGTGAACTCAAGCTTCTTTTGAGAGACATGGGAGAAATCCTTCCTTCTCCTTCTTGTTGCTACTGGTCTCTGGTGTCAGCAATGGCTGTTTCCAGGTTCTGACATCTTACTCAAGGAACGGAAGTAAATGTGCAGATTGCAAAGTAGCAAGGAAACTTAGTTAAAAACAAAGTGGTAGTGCAGGCCAAAATATGCTATCAAGAGCAGTAGAGTATCGGAAGACCCAGGTTACTGGGGCTTCTTTTATGGGGTCTTAAGGAAAGAGGTGCTGATTATTAAGGGACACAGATTGGGTTTTTCTCACATTCCCCTGCTCCCAGGCTTGGGTCAGGATATACATCCTATGCCAGTCCTGCTCCCTCCATCTGACAGACCAAATTAGTCTTTAAAAAATTTTTTTTGACTGTCAACTATTTGTTCATTTACCCGTTTTGTGTAGTCTATTCATCAGGACCAGGCATAGCTAAAACCACAAACCTGCAGGGAATTAGCTTAGAAACTTTTCAAACTCTGAATCTGAGTCTTTGAGTCTTAGACAGGCTTAAATGCACCTGTGGCTAGTGCAATACCAGTATTTTCTGAATTTTCCTTTTGCCACCCTCAACATTTGGCCTCTGCCTCACCATCAAGGTCAGTTACAACATCTGGAAGAAGAAATGGGGATCACAAGGCAAATGTGGCACACTGGCTATCTTAAAGGAGGTTTCTTGTTGGTTGACATAGAACATTTATACTTGCATTTCATTGGTTGTACTGGGTCTCAGGATCTCCTGATCAATCTTGACTTGGAAAAAATTATATATATATACTGGAGCATAACAGTTGCTATCTCTGTAACACCTCATTCCATTCTTCTTGGATTTTGCTTGAACTGCATTCAGTTGATGCGAGTCCAAGGTAGTTAAGATTAGGATATCAGCTCCCTCTATCCAGGTATAGCTTCAATTTCGTCAATTTTCTATCTGGCTATAAAGGAAGCTACTAATTTCTATATATGATGTTTATAATTTGTCATGTTAATGACTTATAATAGTTCTTCAGTTTATATTTTAATAGATAATTATGCGATTTAAAAGTAATGATAACTTTTCTCTGCTATTACTTATTATATTTGATTCTTTTTCTCACCTCATTGCAGAGATTAGGTTCTCTAGAAAAATAATGAGGCAGGAGTGTTATAAACAAATTTACAACTTAGATAATAGATTTATGCAAGAACAGATTTGAAGGGAAAATCTACGCGGAGTTAGGCTATTAGGGTGGTATTGATGCGTAGATGGTGAAGCCTTAAAGTTATGGTGTGGGAATAGGAATAACGAACAAGGAGAATATTAAAGAAATATATAGGTGATTAAGTGAACAGGACTTTAACAATTGATTAAATCCTCTGGCTTGTGGGAGGAACCATCTTGTAGGAAGTGTTCCATTTAATGGAAGAGACTGTTCTTGGGACTATGGGTAGCCCTGACTCTTTGATTAATTGACCTGTCACCTTGTGCTTCAGATGGTTCATGAAAAGATAAAACTCTGGACAGGCTAGGAGCATAATCTTTACTTTGCTAGAGCTTCAAATGCTCAGTTAGAACACCCATACTCTTTACAACAGACTGTTGAAGAAGAATGAGAACGACTATACAAGATCAACCCAGAATTTCAAAGTTGAATGAACATTGTTATGTAAATGATTACATGGAGATTAAAAGTATCCATGCAGGTGACAAAATTCTGAAGATGGTGGTTTATGATGTTGGCATTAGTAAATAACAGTAAAGTGGAAAGAACAGACTATAGTACAAATGATGTCTCGATGACAGGACAAAGGTTTAGAGATAATGGAAGAAGGGAAATGGCTGATGTAATTGACAGAAAATGTTCTGAGTAATATGAGGCATGGGAGATGAATGGGAAGAGAATGGAACAAACAAGTATGTGATGAATGTGGAAGAGACACCATAAAGTATAGATAGGTACTTGTATATGAGGAATGAGAAATGAGGCACTGTTGCTCCATGATGCAGGCCATCATTAACATGCCTGAGAAACTGGGTGCCTGTTCACCACCAGAAACAAAAAAATTAATGTGAGAGACAGTAGCAAACTTGCAGGGTCCCTGAAATGGGTGGGAATCATGGGCTCCTCTCTCGCTTCCCATCCCATTCCACGCTGATCATCCTATCAGTATTGTGGATACTGTCATATGTCTACACTGGACTAGGCTAGACTAGATAATGGAAACTGAGAAAGAATAGTAGATGTTTCTTGATAGCAAAGAGTAATTTGATAGGTGTTTTTTCTTTCCTTTTATTTAATTTTTCTTTTGTATGTCTTAGAGAACTTTCCCAGTGAGTGAAGGGAAGGATTGTACAATGATTATATCTCAGGGAGTTGTGTGTACTGAGGAGGCTAGGGACCGGTTTGTTCCTTTAAGGGTTCTTCCTGGTTGTTGTCATGCCAATTGTTCAATTGTTAACTATCATCACACTGTGATAGTGCCATTTAGCAGCAGGCAAGGTTATAATGAAGTCATAGGTCATCTGCTGTCTCTCTGGTAGCTATTTTGCATCTAATCAGTTTTGGCCAGCCCTTGTTTAAAAAACAAACAAACAAACAAACAAACAAACAAACAAACAACAAAACCTTTTGGCCTCATATGTATCCTGTCCTCAAAAGTAGACAAGAGTAGGGTAAGTAGCAATTCATCTAGGTCATCTAGGCAGTGTTAGATTAGAGGAGGGCAGCAAGTTTTCCTTTTTAAAATTTTACCCCCTGTTTTTGAATGGTGTTGAAAGGAGGTGTAACTTCTTAAAGAAGAATTTAGGTGCCATGAAGGTATCCATAGAGGAGTTAGAAAATTCTCAGGATTCTTTCCTTCTCATAATCCTAGCTGTCAGTAGATAAAGCTGATGTCAACTTTGAGTGAGGCCACCTTCAAGGATTTGTTAGCACTCGTGACTACAAATGCTGCTGTTTTGTAGGTGTTCAAAGAAGATTCCATTTCCTGAATTTTAAAAGTACTTTTATTTTTTATTTTTAATGTGTGTGTCTATGTGTACGTCTGTGTGCATATGTTTATGTGTGTGGGGTACATGTGTGTGCCCATGCATGTGAAAGCCAGAGCCAACCTTGGCTGTTGTTTTTCAGGTACCGTCCATCTTGGTTCTTGAGTTGGGGTCTTCCAGTGTCCTGGAAACTACCAAGTAGGTTAGTCTGGCTGGCCAGTAAGCCTCCTGGGTACTGGGGTTTAAGTGTACAATATCACATTAGGATTTTTTACATGAAACATGAGGATTGCATACAGGTCCTTATGCTTATACAGGAAGTGCTTTGGCCCTACTGTCCTTCTGTTGGTAGGTACGTGGTGCAAAATACTTGGAGGGACCAAGAGGAAGAATTTAGATAGAGAGCCAGCTTAGAATGAATTTATATGTGAATGTTAGCAGTCTTTGCTTCTCCTCTGGAAGGAAACCTTCTAGTTTCCTTTCCAGGTCACCGCACTAAGGACAGAGGCCAATGTTACTTTCTGACCTGAAAAGAGACTGGATTTCACTCCAGTCTCCAATTCTCTTCCTAAATGTTCTCTCATTTCCTTAAGGCCAAATGTTTTAATTAGAAAATGGAATGAGAGACTTTTTTATTAGTTAATTAATTTTGCCCTAGTTGATCTTTTGAAACTCCTCAATCTCAAATTTCAGTGGACAGAGAAGAACCCAGAGTATCAGTGAAGAGTACATATAGCACTACTGGGGATGATACCGGGACTCGTGCTGATTACACACTAGATTTCTATGTGCTTCATCCATTTGATGGCTTGCAATCAGGCTGATGTTTTCAGAGCTAAAACAACTCCGTAGAGTCTCATTTATTGACTCAACCTTTGGGCCTTGCTTTTTTTTTTTTTTTCAAAGCAAATGATATAAGCTGCTTCTCATGAAGTCAATGGGTTTTTAATGTTGAAACCACACATCTTTACAAACTAGGTCATAATTTCTATATATCTGAATGTGCTGGTGTCCAAAATAGTCCGTCCATGTTAGGTTAAGTAAGTCCATAGGTGTTTCTTCACAATATACCCTCTCTTTATAAAAGGCCTGAAATGTTCCTCTGTAATATTGGCCTTCAAATGTTGTTTGCTATTGTATGTTGTCCAATGAGGAGTATATCAATCTTTCAGAATAAGAACATTCTTGTATTCAGATCACACAAAGTAGAGATTTGAGTGTACTTTAATGCAGTATAAGAGGGTTTGTAATGGTGTTGTGTAGGGGACTGAACACCAAAATTGTAGCACTGTCCATGCATTTAATAATCACTTAACTCTAACACCTTTTACTCCATTTCTGGATAAATTTTCTAACTGTCAATACCAAGCATATATCAGCTAAAATGGTCTTTTCCTTTAGGTGCCAGTGCTTCTTCATTCAGGGACTGTGATGGTTGGTTTTTGTCAAATCAACACAAACCTAGGCCTATCTGGGAAGAGGGGATCTTAACTGAAAAAAAATGCCTCCATAGATTGGCTTATAGGCCAGTCTGTATAGTTACCTTGATTAATAACTGATATGGAAGGGCCCTACCCATTCTGGTGAGTGGTACTGTCCCTGGCAGATGGTTCAGGACGATATAAAAATGTAGGATGAGGAAGCCATGGGGAGCCAGTAAACAACATTCCTTCTTGGCCTCTGCATTGGTTCTTGCCTCTGGGTTGCTGCCTTGAGTTCCTGCCCTGACTCCTCTGAATGATAGACTATGATCTGTAGGGTGAAATAAATTCTTTCCTCCCTAAGTTGCTTTTGGTCATGGTGTTTATCTCAGCAATAGAAACTAATTAAGAGAGGTAGTGAACCTTTTCCTAACACATGTGATGCTAGCCCATTTAGATGAGGAGTAAACCACATTATAGAATCTGTGTAATAGTGATTGTTAAATCTATTTTACAGAGTATGATCTTTCTAAACTGTTTTGATGGAAATTTCTGAATAAAGCTTATTCTGAAATGTATGAATTATCATATATAAAGATGAGAATGTTGGTTCTAAATAGCTCCCAACTCTGTTTGCAAAACAATCCCTTGTACCTCTTAGTCTTCGTCCTTTTGCTTGATATATTTTTAGTTACAAAAACAGTACACATCTAGCTTCTATTTTTGCCTTTGTTTTGGCAATTGGAGATAAAAGGAATGATTGTAATCAAAACAGAAGTCTTTTGAATATAATTGTATCTAAAAACATCATTCATAAAGTCACACAACTTTGTGGGAAAAGAAAGAAAACATGATCTTTCTTGTGGAGCCTGCATTATCAAGCCACTTAGCAAGATATTTTTACCCATTTTATATATACATATATATATATGTATATATATATATATATATATATATATATATATATATATATATGTGTGTGTGTGTGTGTGTATGGGTTGAAAGAAATTGGCATCTGTTCACACAGACACTGGGATGTCTTGCTGGCTCTGCAGAGCCCAGCTGCAGAAGCCTTGGTACCTTGTCCTCTCTGCTATTCTCTTCTCTGCTTTGCCAGCTATTAATTTCTCAGGGCCAGCCAGTCCCGGGCAGGTGTTTCCCTGTAGCTGATGTTAGTCTGTGTCATTGTTAAGCCAAGGCCCTTCATATGCCAATGTCCCCTAGGAGGTTACAGTTCATCTACTCTAAGATGAAGCAGAGGCTCCATTCCATGACTGTGGAAATGTAGGCTGTTAGGTGAGTCTTAAATCAACCTTAGGATTCTATCTTCCCTTTGTGCTTGTAAAATGGGCCTCTTCACCTTGAACTTTCAGGGTTTTCTGTCACCCAGCAACAGAAGAGTAACATTGGTGATGTGTTACTACAGTAAAAAATTACCAGCTACCCCAGAGAAGCATCTGGCAAACACTACTTACTCCTTTGGCAGCAGGAAGGTCATGCTTGGTGATTGTACCAAGTTTTGGTATTAAATAGATCATTGGGTAACAGCACAGGCTCTTTCTCCTTTAAGGATTCCACACAGAGCACAGTTCCCAGTCTACAGAACTAGCAAGAGAACACAGAACAAAGGTTTGAGAGGAAGATGTGCTAGCAGAGACACATTTGGAAGTGTATTGAGCATTTGAGTGCTTCCTCACAAACCTTTCTCTGATGGGCTTTCAGAATAGCCAGGGTAGTGGGAGTCTCCAAGAGCTCCTGCTCTAAAGAGATTCCTTCTGTTTGCCTCTTGGCAACAATGCCATGACTTGCCTTGACTCCTTCCTCAAGCTCTTGAAGTTCAAGGAGGTCTCAGATTGTTGATGGAACTGGGCTGACAGTGATGGTACTCATGCTGCACTCCTAATGCAATCCTGCAAAGATGTGCTTCATTTTTGGAAAAAAGGGCCCTCATTAGGGTGAGGAAACAGACACACACAGCAGACACACAGAGAGACCCTCTGCAAAGCAGGGGGGAGAATTGGGAAGCTGTAAACTGGCCCCTTCCTTTATGACTAAGGTTTTAAAAAAAGTTTTGGAGGGGTCTTACCACCATAATTTAGGGATGGTCAGTTTGAAGGAAGTCAGGACAGCCCATATTCTGTATAACAATTATACAGAGTTTGGCTTTGAGTTTGTTGAGTCACTAAGGACCTGTGTTAGTACCTATCAAGGTGAAAAGGGATTATGTTTCCAAATATTTATATAAATATTGGGTCAAAAATAAAATGCCCATTCATATAATTTATATTATAAATCAGTTTACCCTCAACTTTTAGAAATTATTTTTAAGGTCTTTTGGGCCATGCTTTTAAATTGGTCCCTTATACAATGGAGGTGTAATACCATACTTTTTCTTTAGCACCTTGGTTAATTCTACATATTGGATAACATTCCATCTTAAAAACAGTCATTAAAAAAACCTGAGAGAAAAGAAAAAAAAAGAAAGAAAAAAGGAAAAAAACCTGGACTTTGAACATTTAGTCTGGTATTTACTGGGCCTGTTTAAAAATATATACTTAGGTGTATTTATTTGGAGGATTGTAGTTTATGTTACATTTAAATTTTATTTATTTTTTTCTGTATAATACAGTAAGATCCTATGGGGCTATAGGATATAGTAACAATTACATCATTAAAACCTCATGACTGGTCTGGAGCAGTCCTAGTGTTATGTCTATTATTTGGTATAAATATTAACAGGCCCCGTTTGATGTTCAAGTCATCATGGTTTAGATAAGAAAGTATCTGGAAAGGATACTGTCAACCACTCATTCTAGTCAGATATTAAGTTCACCCATGGCTCTCCTTCCATGGTAGGTACCACTTTCTGGGTCGTGCCTCTGGCATCCCTGTCTTTGTGCTCTTGGCCTGAACACAGATCGTATCACCTAGGAAGGACAGGGCATGAATCATCACCTGGCTTACTCTCTGCTTCATTCTTGGTGTCAAAACGCCCTTTCAACAAGACATTTTCAAGATTTAAACTACATATCCTGGTCTGAAATACTCCAGGAGAGGACACCACTTCTGTCTTTTGGTACACTCTGTATACAGGACAGGGATAAGAAAAATCCAGAGGGCATCTGAGTCTCTCACTTAGGGCATTAGACAGGAACTTGTGATGGGCTGTGGTTGACCCCTGTTAGTGAGGACAGAGAGTGTCCCCTCTATAAGCCCTGGCAGATCTTCAAGAAAGTGTGTGGTTGTTGCTGTAACCCCTTCTTGCTCATCCCCATAGCACCATCAGGTCACTCCGACTCCACATGTACCTGAAGTAAAGGCAGGTGCTAGATGTGGGCACAGAATTCCAACTCCCCAGTGTTGGTAAAGAGCATGGCTTAAGTGGTTCTCATAGGATAACTCTAGAACCATGACCACATCTCACAACTAAGCATTCCAAATAGTTAACTCCTATCTCTTTTCCTCAAAGAGCTAAATTTTCTTTATTATTTCTTTTGAGCTTCTCATGGATAAGAATGTCCTTTATTATTAGTTTCACTAGTCACTGTTTCGTCCACACTTGTTTTCTTACAATACCAGGATATAGTATTGTACCCGAAGTCACATCATTCCTGTCCTGGACATAGTAGTTATTCTCATAGCAAGTATAACTTGACAAATTAGTCATTCTGGAAGGCTACCCTTTACTCCACCTACAGGTTTTCAGACTAGTTATCCTCATACTGATACTCAGGTTAGATTGACCCATGGACATTACAGGTAATTAATAGAGGATCTAGTTTCCTCCACGTCTTTATTCCCCAGGATCCTTGAGAATTATAGAATGAACTTGCTTGTCCCCAAGCATGAACTTTTCTATTTGTAGGTAGCCGAGGCACTGAAGTCTCCTTTGAGGTCGTTACTGAACAAATTCTAGATCTGACTGCTAATGGAGAACAACTTTGAAGGTGACAGGGAAAGACAAATGGTTTTGCCTGTTAACTGAGAGAGCCAAATGCCAGTGGATGCCAGTCACTCAGTTAGTCATGAATTTTCTAGGGACAGAATGAAGTCTCTAAGTGAGGTTGTTCATGCCAGTCACCGAGGTAAGATGAGTGTCACCACTGATCCTGTGGAGGGTCTGTCAGCCCCTCTTGGATTCATCTCCATTGGGCTACTGCTGCATTACTTTATTCAATACAATTAAGGCAGAGAGAGGCCTTTGAGGTGTCTCCTCTCCAAGAAGGAGCTGGAGGTCAGACTTTTTCTGTTATAAACCCATCTCTGTGCGGTTGATTTGGGAAGAGCTGGGAGGGAATCCTGCTCCGACCTAGACTCGTGATCACCTTTGACCCTTTCTTTGTTGCCCTGGTGAATCCACTGCTCATCATTCCTTCTACCCACATTGTGAATCCCTTTCAGAGTTTTCTAAAATTCAAACTCAGTCAACACTCTCACCCTCAACCCGTCAGACAGTTCACAGACACTCTGGAATCAGAAGGAGGGGCTTAGGTTTTCAGGAGTCTTTACTCATTTATAAATTATGAATATACAGTGGTCATGGGCAGAGACCAAATCAGTCTCAGGTCTTACTGTGGAAAGATATACTTGAAGGCACGTGATGATCTAGGCCAGCACTTGCCTAGTCAACTATGTTGTCATATATGAACGAAAAATTTAAAAGTAGAACATGTATCAGAATACTCTCCTTTATATCCCTATGTTTTTACCTAGCATAATGAACACTAGTTTATAATAATATATGTGCCTTAGCATTGTTTTTTGAAGGTGTATGTATGTATGTGTGTATGTCTATGCATGCATGTGTGTGTGTGCGTGAGAGAGAAAATGGTTAATTTTTTATTATGAGATATTTATTCACTGCTCCTGCACACTTATGGATTGGCCATCCTACACACTTTGCGTACACTGATTAATTTCTTGAAATCATTCCCTAGAAGTAGTATTTTCTCGGTGATATGGTCATATGGACAGCAGCAGTCTCTGGGCTATTCTGCAAGGCTGCACTGGCTCCCTTCAGCAAATGAAAATATAATCTTCCAGGTTTGCCTTGAAATGGTCTCCACTGACACACAACTGAGGCTCGAAACTGGTGAAGCATGTTTCTGAGTTCCAGAGTGTCAAGCAAGACAGGAAAGAAAACTGTTTGTAGCTACAAATACAGTTTTCAAATTTGCTTTTCAGCAAAACATAATGCCAGCTGTGTCTCAGTAATTACCAGGAAGGGCTGTCCTTAGTGTTCTGTGTTTGTAGGTCAAAGGAAGAGCTTTCATATTTTTTTCAAAAGGATGATATAGTTGAGTGAGGGTGGGGACATAGTGGCATTCAAAGGGCCTCCTATTTTGAAGATGACCGAGAGAGGATAAAGTATTGACTGGTTGGGGGTGGGTCATTTTTCCCAACCACTATTGTGGTGTTAGTAACCAATGCCCTCCGTGGTGATATTTGTCTACTTGGCTTTCAGCTTGCTATGGGACATCCTCTTCTTAGCCTTCTTAAGGCATCCCATGACACTTCAGTTTGAGACTTGTGAAATATATCTTCTTTCCTGCACATAAATTGTTCAGACCCACTGGGTTTACTCTCAGTGGGTGGGAGACATGAAGAAGTCATTGCTGTTCTCCTCAGCCCAGGCTTTTCTGTTGGGAAGCCTGTGCTAAATCCCATCTGTGGCAGTTGACAGCCACAGAACCTGCCAGGGCTCAACACTGCCCCCAAGAACTTCAGAGTTCATTTGTAGAGCAGCAACATAGGGACAGATTTGAGCATCTGGTACAAGCACCTGATCCTTGGTACACTTCCTCTTCTTTTTTTATTATAATTTTTTTAATTTTCTATATTCTATGTTTACATTCCAAATGATTTTCCCTTTCCTGGTTCCCCCCTCCCCATAAGTTCCCTAAGCCCTCTTCCCTCTGCCCATTCTCATATCAACCCCCTCCTATTTCTCTGTCCTGGTACTCTCCTACAATGCTGGAACAAGCCTTTTCAGGATCCGGAACCTCTCCTTCCTTCTTCTTGGGAGTCATTTGATATGTGAATTGTGTCTTGGGTATTCAGAGTTTCTGAGCTAATATCCACTTATCAGTGACTGTACTCCATATGTGTTCTTTTGTGAATGGGTTACCTCACTTAGGATGATATTTTCCAGTTCCAAACATTTGCCTAAAAATTTCATGAATTTATTGTTTTTAATTGCTGAGTAGTATTCCATTGTGTAAATATACCACATTTTCTGTATCCATTCCTCCACTGAGGGACATCTGGGTTCTTTACAGATTCTGGCTATTATAAATAAGGCTGCTATGAACATAGTGGAGCATGTGTCCTTATTGCATGCAGGGGAATTCTCTGGGTATATGCCCAGGAGTGGTATTTCAGGGTCCTCTGGAAGTGTTATGCCCAATTTTCTGAGGAACAGCCAGACTGATTTTCAGAGTGGTTGTACCAACTTGCATTCCCACCAGCAGTGGAGGAGTGTTCCTCTTTCTCCACATCCTCGCCAACACCTACTGTCTCCTGAGTTTTTAATCTTAGCCATTCTAATTGGTGTAAGGTGAAATCTCAGGGTTGTTTTGATTTGCATTTCCCTAATGACTAATGATGTTGAACATTTTTTAAGGTGCTTCTTAGCCATTCGAAGTTCTTCAGGTGAAAATTCTTTGTTTAGCTCTGTACCCCATTTTTTAATGGGTTATTTGGGTCTCTGGCGTCTAACTTCTTGAGTTCTTTGTATATATTGGATATTAGCCCTCTGTCGGATGTAGGGTTGGTGAAGATCCTTTCCCAATTTGTTGGTTGCTGTTTTGTCTGCTTGACAGTGTCCTTTGCCTTACAGAAACTTTGTAATTTTATGAGGTCCCATTTGTCAATTCCTGATCTTAGAGCATACAGTATTGGTATTCTGTTCAGGAACTTTTCCCCTGTGCCCATGTCCTCAAGGGTCTTCCCCAGTTTCTTTTCTATTAGCTTCAGTGTTTCTGGTTTTATGTGGAGGTCCCTGATCCACTTGAAGTTGAGCTTAGTACAAGGAGATAAGAATGGATCAATTCATATTCTTCTGCAAACTGACCTCCAGTTGAACCAGCACCATTTGTTAAAAATGCTATCTTTTTTCCACTGGATGGTTTCAGCTCCTTTGTCAAAGATCAAGTGACCATAGGTTTGTGGGTTCATTTCTGGGTCTTCAATCCTATTCCATTGATCTACCTGCCTGTCACTGTACCAATATCATGCAGTTTTTGATACTATTGCTCTGTTGTACTGCTTGAAGTCCAGTATACTGATTCCCCTGGAAGTTCTTTTACTGTTGAGAATAGTTTTAGCTACCCTGGGTTTTTTGTTATTCCAGATCAATTTGAGAATTTCTCTAACTCTATGAAGAAATGAGTTGGGAGTTTGATGGGGATTGAATTGAATCTGTAGATTGCTTTTGGGATGCAGGGATGGTTCAATATACGGAAATCCATCAATGTGATCCATTACATAAACAAAGTCAAAGAAAAAAACCATGTGGTTATTTCATTAGATGCTGGAAAAGTATTTGACAAAATTCAGCATCCTTTCATCCTAAAAGTCTTTGAAAGAACAGGAATTCAAGGCCCATACCTAAACATAGTAAAAGTAATATATACCAAACTTGTAGCCAACATCAAACTAAATGGAGAGAAACTTGAAGAAATCCCACTAAAATCAGGGACTAGACAAGGCTGCCTCCTCTCTCCATATCATTTTAATATAGTACTTGAAATTCTAGCTAGAGCAATTAGACAACATAAGGAGGTCAAAGGGATACAAATTGGAAAGGAAGAAGTCAAGCTATCACTATTTGCAGATGATAGGATAGTGTACTTAAGCAACCCAAAAAAACTCCACCAGAGAACTCCTACAGCTGAAAAACAACTTCAGCAAGTGACTTGTTATAAAATCAACTCAAGCAAGTCAGTAGCCATCGTATATGCAAAGGATAAGCAGGCTGAGAAAGAAATTAGAGAAACGACACCCTTCACAACAGCCACAAACAATATAAAGTATCTTGGTGTGACTCTAACCAAACAAGCGAAAGATCTGTATAAGAACTTCAGGTCTCTGAAGAAGGAAATCGAAGAAGACCTCAGCAAATGGAAAAATCTTCCATGCTCGTGGATTGGCACAATTAATATGGTACTGTTCCTCTTCAAGTCTTACCTACTAGAGATGCACATTGAGATTCAGGGTTGATGTGGCAGAGGTGCCCACAAATATTCTATATGAAAAGTACATTTTTTGTTTGTTTTGTTTAAACAGCTATTATTTTGATCTTACTGTCTCTTTCAGACATACTTAGTGACTTCATCGAGTAAAGAACATTTTGTGCTGTACTGCTGCTTATGGAGAGATAGCACCATCAGCTCATCTGAGCTGGTCAGCAAACCTGATCAGAGGTTACAGCCATCCCCTAGGTACCATAGTGAGAGTGAGGCAAATCAGAGGTGCATAGTCTCACACCTCAGGGCAGAGATGCTATACTGAATGGCTTTGTATTAGTGAGCTTATCTAACCAGAAACATGTTTCCAAAAATTCTTTTCCCTGTTGGCTTTTGAGTAAGGAATGACATTACAATGTATTTCTACAAGCTGGGAGTGATGGTACATGCCTTTGATCTCAGAACTGCAGAGGCAGGCCAGGTCTCCACACTGAGTTCCGGGATAGTCAAGATCACATGGTAACTACATCCTTCTAGCTCACAATTGGGAGGAGAGACTAAAATGCCCAGTCATGTTTATGTGAAAAGCTGGTGTAGGCTCATTCACTATCAAAGCACACACTCACAGTCAGGGATGCACTGGTTCTTGGTTCAAGGGACCATCTGGGGCTCAGAAACCAGCTCCTGAGCCAGATAAGGGTTTAGATTGTGGATGGAGGGCGTGGGCTCCTGTTGTAGGTCACCCACACTGTGGAAGCTGACAGCTTGGTGGTGGCAACAGAATGATGCTCATTCTGGCTTGTCCTCTTGAGTTCCAACTCACTCACATGAGGTTAAGCCTGTCCTTGAGCTCTACTTCCTGCCAATCTTTCCTTCCTAACTTCCCATCCTGCTGACTTCAAGCCAGCACCACATGAAGAAGTAAGAGCTGTACACAAACCAGCTAACGCCCCCTACAGTTGCATGAGGTCAGTCTCTACTCTGAAGCCCTGGTCATTCAATGGGTCTGCCTTTCTGATTGGACTCTGTCAGATATTGGTCATGGAGACAGTAAGAGCAAAATTGCAACTTCCTGCTTATCATATTATCTCCAGAATCTAGAACAATACTTGGGAGTTAGAAAAATGCTAAATAGGTGTCTTTGAATAGGAAGTTTTCAAAAGGGAGAGTTAATGGGATTTGGTGATTGCTCTGATGTAAAAGAGGGAGGATCAACTTATATATATATATATATATATATATATATATATATATATATATATATATATATATATACACATACATATATACATGTATGTATGTATGTATGTATGTATGTATCTATCTATCTATCTATCTATCTATCTATCTATCTATCTATCTATCCAGATACATTGTTACTATGAGAAAAAAATATATGTATCACCAGGATAAAAACAGTGTTTATACCTAGATAGGGAATCTAGGAAGAGTGTTATTTTGGGAGTACACTCCAAACAAGGTTCTGCTCAGATGTTTCTGAGCAGAGTGGTTACATGGTAGCTTTTGCTCATTCATGTTGGTGTTCTTAGGGAATGAATTTTTTTCTTATTTGTATACATGTATTTGTATTACATGGTATGTGTGCATGTTTGCATGTGTGTGAGCGCACATGTGTTTGCATGGAGTGCTCTTGCAGCAGCCATGAAGTTGACCCTGGAAGGTCTTCCTTGATCTCTTTCTACCATGTTTAATGAGGCAGGGCATGTTGCTGAATGCAAAGTTTCCCGATTTCTGCAGTCTAGCCAGCCGGCTTGCCCTGGAGATCCCCTGGGGTTGCAGAAGACTACACTGCCCGCCTGGCTTTTCTGTGGGTTCTGTGGATCAGAACTCTGGTTCTCACTGGCAGGGCAAGCACATTGTTCCCTGAATCACTTTCCTAGCCTATCAGCCATTCTTAAACTCACAGGTTGGAGTCTGAGTCAGATAACTTTGTGGAAGAATACCATTACTATGAGAAGACAAGTGGTTATATTGTGAATGTATTAGATTTGAGAGGATGATGACATACTAAATTCACCTCATACCTCAGGATAAAGGTCTGGAATGAAGACTTGGTTTTGGATAATATCTGCTTACAAACAATACTTGAAGCAACAAGCAGGATTGCAACCGTTCAAGTGCAAGCAAGGGAACAGGCTGGGGCCTTAGGGCATGACACAAGTCTGGTGGCAGGGGAGGAATCTTCAAGGGACGCTGAAAAACAGTGGTCTGTGGTCTGAGAGGCAAGCTATGGGAGTGAGGCTGAGAGAGGAGATGACTTCAAGAAAGTCACACTGGGAAGTATGACAATATCCCAAGATTAGAGATATCCCCAGACAAGCTAAATCCTGGGACACACTGGTGAGGAAGTGGAGTGTGGTGACTTGCGGAGTGGACAGGAGATGGCAAAATGATGCTGGAGAATGAAAGTGCGTCTCTGAAAGAGAGAGATGAAGGGAGGGAGGGGGAAGAGTGAAAGCTGCAGAGGATGGTTGGAAAGGGACCGTGGGGAGAGGATCTAAAGAAAGATGTCCTGGGTGCTAATAAAGGTTGAATGTGGACTTGAGGGGAGCGGTCACCAGTTAAGCTAAGGAAGAAGTGGAAGGCAGTTGGCAGAAACAGTCTGTGGAGGCATTCCATGTCTCTCAGGTAGCAATGAATACGAAGATAAACCCAAAGCCCAAGGTTGTCTTTCTCCAAGATGAGTGTCTTAAGGGAATCTGGGATCATTCATTCATTCAACATTCAATAGCAGATACCTACACTAACAACTTGGAGTATTGGTGGGCCATGACTAGGGGTGACATCTACTGACCCAGAAGTCTCAGTTACTTGTCTCTTTGCTGTAACCGAATTCCAGACAAGAAGTAGCTTAGGGGAAGAAGGATTTATTTTAGCTCACAATTTCATGGATGGGGAGTCGCAGTGGCTGGGGCTTTGGCTGTGCTGGTATAATTTGTGACATTTCCTGGAAGCATAGGCTGTCAGGAAGTGGGTTGGCTATAAATTTCACAACATTCCAGTGACTCACTTCCTTCATTGAGGATCTATCTCTGAAGGCTCCATAAGTTCTCTGAACACCATCACCACCAGCGTTTAAACACAATAGCTTGTGGGAGCTAGTTTACACTTAAATCACAGTAGTGTGAGAGAGAAAATGTGTTTAATGGATAAGCATGCCCTCTGGATGAATCTGTATTTGCTCGGTGTTTTCAGTCTTGATGGCACATGATGGCACATTCTCGATGAGGATTTTTGTTGTTTGCTTTCATAAACTACATGCTAGTCCTAGCCAGTCTGATTCTATCTGAGCCTCTGTGGATAGCGCATGAGCACTTGCGGATGTCAAAGTTCCTCAGGGATCCCTAATATGCAGCCAAGGGGACGAAGTAGGAATGAGCATGGAGTTGTTGGCATAGGGGGATTGCTTTGCTGAAGCTGAGAAAAGGGATGGATGCTATTTTGGTGGGTATTAATGGCATCTGCACTTGGCATCAGGGACCTCATAAGGCAGAATAATGCTTAGGAAGGCTACAAGATTTGGAGCAGTGGGTCTCAATCTTCACAATGCTGTGATCATTTAATACAGCCCTCATGTTGTGGTGAGTCCCAGCCATAAAATTATTTCACTGATACTTTGTAACTGTAATTTTGTACTCTTAAGGATTATAATGTAAACATCTGATTTGTATGATATTTGATAAGCAATCCCTAAAGGGGTCAAGACCTACAGGTTGAGAACCATTGGTCTAGAGTGTTCTAATTATTTGCAGTTGAAACTCTTGGCTGGAAGACAAGAAATGCAGGGCCTTGGAGGGAGCATCTTAGCATTGTCTGCAACTGGACACTTACATAGCATGGCAGTGCACAGGACAGGAGGCAGTCTGGAACGGTTTCCCACTGGGTTGTTACTGTAACTTTCTGTGTCTTCAGGGTGCCTTGAGGAACTGGACCTGTCTTGAGTGGGAAAGAGGAAAGAGGTTGAGCTTAGGAAAGCATGTCATGTTAGGAATGAAGGAAGGAACTGGGACCTGGAAGATGAAAAAGACTTGGGTGACTCTGATACTTGTCATGAAGCAGCAAAAAGATTATCAGGTAAAATAGCAACGAGGTTCACTTTGCTTAGTTCCAGTGTATAGACCAAAGGCTTGCTATTTAAGAGATTTCCTCTCCCCTGAAGGAAGACATCTTTGAAAACCCACATCTACTAAGCATCTGAAGTAGGACATATGTACTTTTGGAGATGATCAAAGGACTGAATAGAAAGATTCTTAAACACTCTTATAAAATTATATTTGTAGTTTATATAATAGTATGATTATATTTAAGACTCTGTAGTTAAAATTTCTAGAAAATTCTTTGATGTAACCATTGGGATAATTAAATAAAAGAAAACTAAAGCTTCCCTTCATATGCATTAACTATTTCTGGCAAAATGAACTCTTAGATTTCTTTTTAAAAATCTAGTATGATATAGGTAAACATAGGTAGTAATATTAAAATATTCAAGCTGGTATTTTATAAGTAAAGATTGAGGACTTGCTTTTTTCAATGTGTATATTTATAGCTAAGCACATTAATAAAAATGTTTATGGGTCCTGACATTTTTGGAATAATCTATTAGGCAATACTCCCTGTGTTTTATAGAAGTGGGTCAGTATTTTTACCAGAGGATGAATTTAGGCATGAAGAAATCTTTGGACTTGAAGAAGGTCATAGCTGAAGTCATTACTGCAGCCAAGAATAGCCAGCTGTCAAAAGTAGACAAGTAGGCATTTGCTCACAGCCACAGCAACCCAGAGCCAGGTATGAAAAAACATGCCTTTCTTCACAGCAGTTGGGATGTAGAGGTAGGGGGCTCATAAGTTCAAGAATATTCTCAGCTACATAGTGAGTTCAAGACCAGCTTGGGATACAGGAGGTTCTGTTTGGGAAACTGAAACCAAACCAAACAAACAAAACTAACAACATAGAGATGACTATAGAAGGTTGCAAGAAGGATAATCACTAGATAATTGCATGGAATTAAGTGGGAAAATGCTGATAATCCCCTTCTCCCAGAGCTGCAAAGAGTCCATGATAGTAACTGAGAGGGTTTGATTGCCAATAATGCTGATCTTGAGTTGTGATTGAGTAGAAAAAAAAGACAGTTTATGGTACCTATAGGTACATTAAAAATGCATAACATATCCAGACCATGGTTGTGATGGTGGTAACGATGGGGTGATTGTCTATTCTAAACTTTCAGAGTGAATGAAAAAGCAACAAAAAGAGAACAGAGCTACAGGTCCCTCTGATGAAGATCCGGATGCCACTGCTCTTGCTGTTGCTGGTGCAGAGAGCAGAGGAGGCGGATCAACTCCTACTCCGTGAAAGTGATAACGTGCTTTGAAGCTCTTGAGGACAATAGGAACTGAGAAGCCTCCAGGACGTATGAGTGGCACATACCCCAAGACATCTAAAATTTGAGAAATAGAAAATTTCTCTTTACAATAAAGAATAGACACAACAATGGTATCAAGGGCTATTGAGGAAAGGTGGCTTTTTTTTTAGTGTAAGGTTTTTATTTGTTTTGTATGTAAGTATAAGCTTAATCTAAACCAAGTCTCCTGTACTTTATAAGTGGAATCACACCTTTGTTTTTATCAAAAACCCCAAATGCGTCTTGAATTATGAAATTGAATGTAACATACCAAATAGTCTTGCTTGGGAAGATCCTGGGATGCCATGAGATGACCATGATGACCCATGCAGTCCCTTAAACTATAGAAGCCAGTGCATCTCTAAGTTGCTGTTGCAACCTGTGAGTACCTCCCCCATGGGGAGGATGCTTCTTTCAATAGATTATTCTTTTACTCATGTGCATTGCTGATGGATAGGTAAATGATGGAACTCTCAAGGTGGAGAATTCTGTAATGGTGAAAGCATTTCCACTACTGTCCAATATAGGCTTAGATTCTTCAAAGCCTACTTTACTTAGGGTTCTTTAATGCTTCAAACTCCTTTCTAGCTCACTGACCAAAGGTAGGGGAGAAAGGTGGTGAATAGGACAAAAGGGGACAAAGGGGGCTGTGAACATGTTTAGAAGTCTTTCCAGATGAATTTGAGAATTACTTTTTCCATGTCTTTGAAGAATTGTGTTGGGATTTTGATGGGGCTTGCACTGAATCTCTAGATTACCTTTGGTAGGATGGCCATTTTTACTATGTTAATTCTGCCAATTCCTGAGCATGAGAGATCTCTCCATTTTCTGAGATCTTCTTCAATTTCTTTCTTTCTTTCTTTTTTTTTTTGTTTTTTTTTTCTTCTTCAAATTCTTTCTAGAGAGACTTAAAGTTATTGTCATACAGATCTTTCACTTATTTGGTTAGGGTTGCTTCAAGATATTTTATATTATTTGTGGCTATTACGAAGGGAGTTGTTTCCCTTATTTCTTTCTCAGCCTGTTCATTATTTGTATAAAGGAAGGCTACAGATTTATTTGAGTTAATTTCATATCTGGCCACTTTGCTGAAGTTGTTTATCAGCTGGAAAAGTTCTCTGGTAGAATTTTTTAGGTCACTTATATATACTGTCATATCATCTGCAAATAGTGATACCTTTATTTCTTCTTTGCCAATTTGTATTCCCTTGCTCTCTTTTTGTTGTCTTATTGTTTTAACTAGCACTTCAAGTACTATATTGAATAGATATGGGGAGAGGGGGAATCCTTGTCTTGTCCCTGATTTTAGTGGGATTGCTTCAAGTATCTTTCCATTTAATTTGATATTGGCTGTTGATTTGTTGTATATTGCTTTTATTATGTTTAGATATGGGCCTTGAATTCCTGATCTCTCCAATACTTATAATATGAAGAGGTATTATATTTTATCAAATGATTTTGCTGCAGATAAGGAGATGATCATGTAATTTTTTCTTTGAGTTTGTTTATATAGTGGATTACATTAATGAATTTTTGTATATTGAACCAACCCTGCATCCCTGGGATGAAGCCTACTTGATCATGGTGAATGATGGCATTCTTGGATTTGGTTTGCAAGAATTTTATTGAGTATTTTTGCATTGATAGTCATAAGTGAGATTGGTCTGATATTCTCTTTTTTGGTTGGGTCCTTGTGTGGTTTAGGTATCAAAGTAATTGTGGCTTCATAGAATGAATTAGATAGTGTTCCTTCTGTTTCTAGTTTATGCAATAGTTTGAGGAATATTGGTATCAGGTCTTCTTTGAAGGTCTGGTAGAACTCTGCACTAAATCCATCTGGCCCTGGGCTTTTTATGGTTGGGAGGTTTTTTAATGACTTCTATTTCCTTATGGAATATGGGCCTGTTTAAATAGTTTATATGCTCTTGATTTAACTTTGGCATGTGGTATCTGTCTAGAAAACCATCCATTTCATCTACATTTTCCAGTTTTGCTGAGTGTAGGCTTTTGTAATAGGATCTGATGATTTTTTTTGAATTTCCTTCTGTTTCTGTTGTTATATCTCCCTTTTCATTTCTGATTTAGTTAATTTGGATACTGCCTCTGGACCCTTTAGTTAGTTTGGCTAGGGGTTTATTTATCTTGCTGATTCTCTCAAAGAACCAGCTTCTGGTTTCATTGATTCTTTGTGTTGTTCTCTTTGTTTATATTTGGTTGATTTCAGTCCTGAGTTTGATTATTTTCTGCCACCTACTCCTTTTGGGTGTGCTTGCTTCTTTTTGTTCTAGAGATGGAAGGTGTGCTATTAAGTTGCTAGGATGAGATCTTTCCGGAATCTTTACCAGGGCACTTAGTGCTATAATGTTCCCTCTTAGCACTGTTTTCATAAAACACATAATAGCGAAAACAATTCTTAACAATAAAAGAATGGCTGGAGGGAATCACCATCTGACTTCAAGCTTTACTACAGACCAATAGTGATTAAAAACTGCATGGTACTGATACAGAAACAGGCATGTTGATCAATGGAATAGAATTGAAAATCCAGAAATAAAACCACACATGCACACTTGATCTTTGACTAAGAAGCCAAAAATGTACAATGTAAAAAGGAAGTATCTTCAATAAATGGTGCTGATCTAAATGGCTGCTGTCTGTATGTAGAAAAGTGAAAATAGGCCCATATTTGTCACCTTGCACAAAGCTCAAGTCCAAGTGGATCAAGGACCTCAACATAAAACCAGATACACTGAAGCTAACAGAAGAGAAAGAGGGAAAGACCCTTGAACTCATTGGCACAAGGGGAAATTTCCTAAACAGAACTCCAATGGCTCATGCTCTAAGATCAAGAATTGATAAATGGGACCTCATGAAACTGGAAAGCTCCTGTAAGGCAAAGGACAGTCAATCAGGCAAACTGGCAACCTACAGATACGGGAAAAAATACTCATTAACCCGACATCCGATAGAGGGCTTATATCCAAAATATATAAAGAACTCAAGAGGCTAACCACCAAAACACCAAACAACCCAGTCAAAAAATAGGGTATAGAACTAATCCAAGAATTAACATCAGAGGTATCCTGAATGGCCGAGAAGCACCTAAAGAAATGTTCAAACTCCTTAGCAATCAGAGAAATGCAAATCAAAACAACACTGAGATTCCACCTTACACCAATCAGAATGGCTAAGATCAAAACCTCAGGTGACGGCACATGTTGGTGAGAATGTAGAGAAAAAGGAACATTCCTCCATTGCTGGTGGGATTACAAACTGGTACAGCCACTCTCAAAATTAATCTGTAGGTTCCTCAGAAAATTGGAAATAGATTTTCCTGAAGACCCAGAAATACCACTCTTGGGAATATAACCAAAAGATACCCCACCATGTCACAGGGGCATGTGTTCCACTATGTTCATGGTGGTCTTATATGTGATAGCCAGAAGCTGGAAACAACACAGATGTCCCAAGACAGAAGAATGGATACAGAAAATGTGGTTCATTTACACAATGGAATACTACTCAGCTATTAAGAATGAGGACATCCTGAGTCTTGCAGGCAAATGGATGGAAAATATCATCCTGAATGAGGTAACTCAGATACATGCATGGTATGTACTCACTAATAAGTGGATATTAGCCAAAAAAAAGTTCAGGATATCCAATCCACAGAAGTCAAGCAAAAGTCAATAATTCAGTCCACAGAAGGACACCTTGGGAGGGAGAAGGAATCAATCACAAGGGGAAAGGGAAGGAAGGAACTGGGAGGGAATGGGAATGAGGCAGGGGGGAAGAGGGATACATAATCTGGGATTGGATGGGGGGAAAGGACTGAAGTCCTGGTGGCCAGCAGAAAGAATGAAGACAGGCAACCTTGGGATGTAGGAGGATGGGGGGACCTCCAGAATATACCAGAGACCTGGGAGGTGAGAGATGCTTGAGATTCAAAGGGAGGGACCCTAGATGAAATGCCCTACAGTGAGGAGAGGGAACTTGTAGAGCCCCCTCCAGCAGAATGACAGGGCATCAAGTGAGGAATGGGGTTGCTATCCTACCATCAAAACTCTGACCCATAATTGTTCCTATCTAAAAGGACTGCAGGGATGGAAATAGAGAAGATCCTGAAGAATAGAAGGTCCAGTGACACGCCCAAGTGGGTTCCAGCTCAAGGGGAGGTCCCAAGGCCTGACACTATTACTGAGGCTATGGAGTGTTCACAAAAAGGGACCTATCATGACTGCCCTCCAAAAGACCCAACAGTAGATGAAAGAAACAGACCCAACCGATGAACAGAAGCTGAGGGAAAGGCTAGAAGAAGCTGAGGAGGAAGCGACCCTGTAGGATCACCAGATGATTAATCTCAACCCCCAAGATCTCTCAGATCCTGGACCACCAACCGGGAAGCATACACCAGGTGATATGAGGCCCCCAACATATAGACAGCAGAGCACTGCTGAGTCTGGGTTCAGTCAGAGAAGATGCACCTAACCCTCAAGAGACTGGAGGCCCCATGGAGTTTATAGGTCTGGTGGGGTAGGGATGGGATGGGGACATCCTTGTGGAGACAGGGGGTAGGAAGGAGGTATGGGATAGGGAACAGTTAGAGGGTAGACCAGGAGGGGAATAAAATCTGGAGTGTAAAAAAACAAAAACATAAAAAAGGAAGTAATTCTTTAGGGGTGATTCTAATTTTCATTATCAAAATATCAGCAGTCCAGTCCAATAGCAAACACAAAACATGAATCAGTGGCAGTGGCTCAGTCCAGAAAATCCTCAAGGTTCCCCCAGTCTGCACAGGTCCAGAGAAGCAGCCAGAATACCATGAGAGAGTCTTTGGTGCTTTTCTCTCTATAAAGTCATAACAAGCTAAAATCAGCAAAGTATTGCAAGCTCAACCAACACAAGAGTGTTGTTCAGTATCTATTGGCTTATACTTATACTGTTTCCTAGCATTACATACCCTCTCAAGTGTCTGCCTCACCAAAACATCCTCTCACATGTCTGTTTCAGCAAAACATTCTCTCATAAGACAGCTTCCAGAAAAAGCATCACATACATAATTGAGTCTCCAAAGAAACCAGAAGTTTTCACTTCAGTCCAGGATCCTGTGATGGGAATTGAATGGTTAAGTAAAGGTGAGAAACAAGAGATGGTTCATTTAGAAGACTCTCCCCACTAAGTCTGGTTTTCAGAGGGTCTGTTAAGAAGCACACTCATGAGGGACTCCTCGCTGCAATCTTCACTCCCAGACAGACAGGACAGGCAACACCAGATTCACAGAGACAACCGAGTATAACATTTCTTGGGGCAAGGCACACCAGGGCTCCAATTACACCCAAGAGTAGGGCAGCCCATCAGCAATCTGTGCCAGGGGAAACCTGTCATACAGAGGAGCAGAAATAGCTTTACAGGCTCACAGGAGGTTCAAGCACCAGACAGTGACAATAGGATCAACTAACGCCAGAGATAACCAGATGGCAAAAGGCAACCGTAGGAACATTACCAACAGAAATCAAGGCAATATGGCAGCATCCGAACTCAATTCTCCAACAACAGCAAGTCCTGGATACAGCAACACACCAGAAAAACAAGATTTGGATTTAAAACCACTGGTCATAATTCTTTTAGAGGAACACAAAAAGGACATAAATAAATCTCTTAAAGAAATACAGGAGAACATGAATCAAAAGGTAGAAGCCCTTACAAGGGAAACACAAAAATCATTTAAATAAATTCAGGAGAATATGGGTCAACAGATAGAAGCCAATAAAGAGGAAATGCAAAAATCACTTAAAGAAATACAGGAGAACTTGGGTCAACAGGCAGAAGTCATGAAAGAGGAAACATAAAAATCTCTTAAAGAATTACAGGAAAACACAAACAAACAAGTGAAGGAACTGAGCAACTCCATCCAGGATCTAAAAACAGAGGTAGCAACAACTAAGAAATCACAAAGGAAGACAAAGGGAGACAACTTTAGAGATTAAAAAAACCTTGGGAAGAAATCAGGGGTCATATATGCAAATATCAACAACAGAATACAAGAGATAGAAGAAAGAATCTCAGATGCCGAAGATACCATAGAAAGCATTGACTCAACAGTTAAAGGAAATGCAAAATGCAAAAAGCTTGTAACCCAAAACATCCAGAAAATCCAGGACACAATGAGAAGACCAAACCTAAAGATTATAGGTATAAATGAAAGTGAAGATTTACAACATAAAGGGCCAGTAAATATCTTCAATAAAATTATGGAAGAAAACCTCCCTAACCTAAAGAGAGAGATGCCTATGAACATATAAGAAGCCACCAGAACTCCGAACAGACTGGACCAGAACAGAAATACCTCCTGTCACATAATATTCAAAACCCCAAATGTACTAAACAAAGAAAGAATATTAAACGCAGTAAGAGAAAAAGGCCAAGTAACATATAAAGGAAGACCTATCAGAATTACACCAGACTTCTCACCAAAGACCATGAAAGCTAGAAGATCCTGGGTAGATTTCATGCAGACTCTAAGAGAACACAAAAATGCCAGCCAAGACAACTATACCCAGCAAAACTCTTAATCGCCATTGATGGAGAAACCAAGATATTCCACGATAAAACCAAATTTACACAGTATCTTTCCACAGACCCAGCCCTACAAAGTATAATAGGTAGAAACTGCCAATACTAGGAGGGGAACTACACCCTGGAAAAAGCAAGATAGTAACCTTCTTCCATTAAACCCAAAAGAAGATAACTACTCAAACATAAAAATAAGAGGAAGTAATAATCACTATTCCTTAATATCTCTTAACACCAATGTAGTCAATTCCCCAATAAAAAGACATAGACTAACAGACTGGTTACATAAACAGGACCCTACATTTTGCTATATACAGGAAACACATCTCAGTGACAAAGACAAACACTACCTCAGAGTAAAAGGATGGAAAACAATTTTACAAGCAAATGGTCTCAGGAAACAAGCCGGAGTAGCCATTCTAGTATCATATAAAATTGACTTTCAACCTAAAGTCATCAAAAGAGACATGGAAGGACACTTCTTACTGGTCAAAGGAAAAATCCACCAAGAAGAACTCTCAATTCTGAAAATCTATGCTCCAAATTCAAGGGCAAACTCATTCATAAAAGAAACTTTACTAAAGCTCAAAGCACACATTGCACCTAACACAATAATTGTGGGTGACTTCAACACTCCACTCTCTTCAATGAACCAATCAGTAAAACAGAAACTAAACAGGGACATATTGAAACTAATTAAAGCTTTGGACCAATTGGAATATATATATATATAATTTCATCCTAAAGCAAAAGAATAACTGGTCGCAAGACAGACCTCAACAGATATAAGAAGATGGAACTAATCCCATGCCTCCTATCAGATCACTATGGAGTAAGAGTGGTTTTCAATAGCAACAAAAACAACAGAAAACCCACATACACATGGAAGCCGAACAATACTCTACTCAATGATAACTTGGTCAAGGAAGAAATAATGAAAGAAATCAAAGACTGTCTACAATTTAATGAAAATGAAGGCACAACATACCTAAATTTATGGGACCCAATGAAAGCAGTGCTAAGAGGAAAACTCATAGCCCCGAGGGCCTACAACTGGAGAGAACATACACTAGCAGTTTAACAGCACACCTTAAAGCCCTGGAACAAAAAGAAACTAATTCACCCAGGAGGAGAAGAAGACAGGAAATCATCAAACTCAGGGCTGCAATCAATCAAGTAGAAACTAAGAGTACCATATAAAGAATCAACAAAACCAGGAGCTGGTTCTTTGAAAAAAATCAACAAGATAGATAAACCCTTAGCCAGACTTACCAAAGGACACAGTGACAGTATCCAAATTAACAAAATTAGAAATGAAAAGGGAGATATTACAACAGAAACTGAGGAAATTCAAAAAATCATCAGATCCTACTACAAAAGCCTGTACTCAACACAACTGGAGAATCTGGAGGAAATGGACAATTTTTTAGACAGATACTAAATACCAAAATTAAATCAGGATCAAATAGATCATCTAAACAGACCCATAACCCCTAAAGAAATAGAAGGGGTCATAGATAGCCTTCCGACCAACAAAAGCACAGGACCAGATTATTTTAGTGCAGAATTCTATTAGAACTTCAAAGAAGACCTAACACCAATACTCTTAAAACTATTCCACAAAATAGAAACAGAAGGAACACTACCCAATTCTTTTTATGAAGCCACAATTATGCTGATACCAAAACCACACAAAGATCCAACAAAGAAAGAGAACTTCAGACCAATTTCCCTTATGAATATCGATGCAAAAATACTCAATAAAATTCTTGTCAACCAAATCCAAGAAATAAAAACGATCATTAACTATGATCAAGTAGGCTTCATCCCAGGGATGCAGGGTTGTTCAATATATGGAAATCCATCAATGCAATCTACTATATAAACCAAGTCAAAGAAAAAAAACCACCTGGTCATTTCATTAGATGCTGAAAAAGCATTTGACAAAATTCAGCATCCTTTCATGCTAAAAGTCTTGGAAAGAACAGGAATTCAAGGCCCATACCTAAACATAGTAAAAGCAATATACAGCAAACCAGTAGCCAACATCAAAGTAAATGGAGAGAAACTTGAAGCACTCTAACTAAAACCAGGGACTAGATAAGGCTGGCCCTTCTCTCCATATCTTTCAATATAGAACTTGAAATTCTAGCTAGAGCAATTAGACAACGTAAGGAGGTCAAAGGGATACAAATTGGAAAGGAAAAGGTCAAACTATCACGATTTGTAGATGATATGATAGTATACTTAAGTGACCCAAAAAAATTCCACCAGAGAACTCCTACAGCTGACAAACAACTTCAGCAAAGTGGCTGGTTATAAAATCAACTCAACCAAATCAGTAGCTTTCCTATACTCAAAGCATAAGCAGGCTGAGAAAGAAATTAGAGAACTGACACCCTTCACAATAGCCACAAACAATAAAAAGTATCTTGGTGTGACTCTAACCAAACAAGTGAAAGATCTGTATGACAAGACCTTCAGGTCTTTGAACAGGGAAATTGAAGAAGACATCAGAAAATGGAAAAGTCTTCCATGCTTATAGATTGGCAGGATTAATATATTGCAGAAAAATGCAAATTCATCCATTCTTATCTCCTTGTACTCAGCTCAACTCCAAGTGATCAAGGACCTCCAGATAAAATCAGACACACTGAAACTAATAGAAAAGAAACTGGGGAAGACCCTTGAGGACATGAGCACAGGGGGAAAGTTCCTGAACAGAACACCATTAGCTTATGTTCTAAGATCAAGAATTGACAAATGGAACCTCATAAAATGACAAAGTTTCTGTAAGGCAAAGGACACTGTCAAGCAGACAAAACAGCAACCAACAAATGGGGAAAAGAACTTCACCAACAGAGGGCTAATATCCAATATATACAAAGAACTCAAGAAGTTAGACACCAGAGAGCCAAATAACCCTATTAAAAATGGGGTATAGAGCTAATCAAAGAATTTTCACCTGAAGAATTTCAAGTGGCTGAGAAGCACCTTAAGAAATGTTTAACATCATTAATCATTAGGGAAATGCAAATCAAAGCAACCCTGAGATTTCACCTCACACCAGTCAGAATGGCTAAGGTTAAAAACTCAGGAGATAGTAGGTGTTGGCGAGGATGTAGAGAAAGAGGAACACTCCTCCACTGCTGGTGGGATTGCAAGATGGTACAACCACTCTGGAAATCAGTCTGGCAGTTCTTCAGATAACTGAGCATGACACTTCCAGAGGATCCTGAAATACCACTCCTGGGCATATACCCAGAGGATTCCCTGGCATGTAATAAGGGCACATGCTCCATTATGTTCATAGCAGCCTTATTTATGATAGGCAGAAGCCGGAAAGAACCCAGATGTCTCTCAATGGAGGAATGGATACAGAAAATGTGGCATATTTATACAATGGAATACAACTCAGCAATTAAAAATAATGCAAATGGTTGGAACTGGAAAATATCATCCTAAGTGAGGTAACCCAATCACAAAAGAACACACATGGAATGCAGTCACTGATAAATGGATATTAGCCCAGAAGCTCTGAATACTCAAGACACAATTAACATATCAATTGATTCCCAAGAAAAAGGAAGGCGAAGGCCCTGATCCTGGAATGGCTTGTTGCAGAATTGTCAGGGATTACCTGGACAGAGAAGTGGGAGGGGGTGATTGGGGAATGAGTGGAGGGATGAGGGCTTATGGGACTTATGGGGAGATGGAACCAGGAAAGGGGAAATCATTTGGAATGTAAACAAAGAATATAGAAAAAAAGCGCACTCGTCCCCAGATATACCAAATATTATATACACAAAGGAGCTTATGTGAAGTTGCTATATTGGGGAATATTGCATATCAAAGTGATGAGATATGACTACACATTAGAAGGATATTAATGATGCTGAAAATTCAGAACTACAGTGACTTTTTACTAGTCACTGGTGAGAACTAAAAATGGCAGGAAAGATGTTTCAAAGATTAAAAGCACTGAATGCTTTCCTAGAGGACCTGGGTTCAAGTGCAGCACTCATACGGAGGCTCAAAGCTGTCTATTACTCCAACTCAGTGTATCTGATTTTTTTCTTGCCTTCTGAGGTACTTCACACACCTGGTGTATAGATGTATATGCAGACAAAATACTCACATACATAAAAATATAGAACTACTGGGTAAACCAGTTGTCTCACTCCTGGGTATATATCCAAAGGAAATGAAATCAGTAAATCAGAGAGACATGTGTGCTCTCCTGTTTGTTGTAACAGTATTCAGAACAACCAGGAAACAGAAGTGACCTAAATGCTCATCAGTGACTTAATAGGTGGGTAAAGAAAATGTGGTAAATATACACAATGAAATACTGCTTAGCCACGAAAATGAATGGATTCCTGCCAATTGTGACAACGTGTATGGAACCTGAGATTATTGCGTGAAGCGAAATAAATCAGGCGTAGAAAGACAAAATACCATGTGATCTTACAATATCGTGTATATGTGAAAAATAAAATGTTGATCTCAAAGGTCTGGGTAGAAGAATTATGGTCACCATTGGCTGGGGCGAATAGAGAGGAAGGGGAGAGGTTGATTGATCGATGAGTACTGAGCTTCAGTTGGATAGGAAGTGGGAGCTCTAGAAAGCTGTTGTACAAAAAGGTTACATAGATACACATTGTGTAACATGCATCTCAAAAGCTAGAGGAAAGGAGGTTAAATGTTTTCCTGTCAAATACTCCAACCAGAATGGCTAGGTTCAAGAAATGAGATGACAAAATTCTGTGCTGATCTTACTTATTGTTAGTGGGAATGTAAATTAATGCATACATGATGGAAATCAGAGTGGAGGCATCTTTAAAAAGTAAAAATAGGATCCAGTTATACTACTCAACACAAACCCAAAGAGCTCTGTATCCTACTACAGAGACACTTGCTTGTCCACATTTGCTGATGCTCTCTTCATGATAGCAAGGATGTAGAATCAGCCTACACATCCACCAACAGATGAATGGGTAACAAAGATGTGGTACGTTTAGTAACCTAATCACCTTTTAGGATGTTTGGGATCCCAAAGCCTTGCCTTGTCAGTTTGCTGTATTGATAACCCTGTGACCTTGTAATGGGGGGCGGGGGAAGAGGGATTCTGTCAGGTGGTAACAATTTCAAGTTAAAGGGAAGTCATCCCATTTCCTTGACATTTAGACATATGGCTGTTTATAAGTTGATGTTTCTGAAATAAAGCTGCTCCTTACGTTGACTATACACTTGGTGTAATGGGCTTCTCTCCACTGTGCCAAAATAACTTGTGGATAACACGTCTTGTAATGTGCACTTTACGACAGGGTGAGTCTGGCATGAAGGGAATAGAATGGCCTCTGAATCTTCTGAGGGCAGTAAGGAAGCAATTTTATTTTTTTCATTATGCTTGGAAGATGACACATAATATTTTGCTGTTATTAAAGTTCAAATTGCTTCCGAGTAACTCACTAACACTGAACCCTGGCCTGGTCTCAGCCTGGCATCTCAGAATCCCTGTGGGACATCAGAAAAATGTTAAAGGAGATGTGTGATGTTCATGTGTCTCCAGCCTCAGGTCTGCTAAGAATGACTGCTCTGGAAGTTGACTTTTAGACCTTTGAGTTCAGACTCAAGTGTAGGCGTTGGCAGGTGATGGATGCCCAGGCCTCACATCCTTCACTGCAGTGGGCTCAGCTCAAAGTGTCACTTTCCCTAATTCCCTTTCTAATCATGGTCATTTACTCTGGCATCTGCCGATGTCTGCAGCTGGAATGATACATCCACCTGAGGTCTTTCTTCTTCACCTCTTAGCGACTCACTGAATGACTGTCAGATCCTCTTTCCTTGTTCCTGTTCTTTCAATGAACTTCATTTAAAAATTGTGCAGCAGATAGAAATAAATACCGAAACCCATAGCCAGAAAATATGCAGAGAGCGGGAGGCCTTGGAACACTCGCTCCTAAAAGAGGTGAGCCCATCTAGTGCCTCCCCTCAGTCTCAGGGAGCCCAGGGATGAGGAGGCAGAGAGGGTGTCAGAGCCAGAGGGCATGGATGCCAACTCCTATGTAGCAGGCCTGAGCTGCAGTAGGAATGGAGACCGAGGCAGCGTGCACAGGACCTGCATGGGCCTGCGCCAGATGGGGTCCTAGAACTCTAAGGAGAAATGGAGACTTACCTAGCAGATCCCTAACCCAGAAGCTATCTCCAAGTGATAACCACTTGCAAATAAAAATTTAGTTTCTTCCAAGGGAGTCTCACTGAGGGAACAAACTGCCCTTAAGGGTAGGCCCTGTGCCTAGCTGTAGATAGATAGCCAACACAAAGCAAACTCAACTTGTTTGGAGTTCTTTATCCGACAACGTTGAATCAGAATTTTTTTAACTATAGGTTATTAAAATATATAAATTTATATATATACATATATGTATGTATGTATGTATATATGTATGCATTATGGCTTGCAGTTGTATGTTTTTGTGGGATTCCTGTGTGTGTTAACATGTGTGTGTCCTTAAGTCTATATGTGTCTCTTGTGCTTTTTGTCTCTCTTTTCTTCTTGGTTTTGTTTCTCTTATTCTATTTCCTTTTATTATTATTACTTAGATACCTGTTTGTTTTCTAAAGAGAAACAGAAAGGGTGTGGCTCTGACAGGAAGGGAGGTGGAAAGACAAGGGGAGGAGTAGGGGGAGGGGAAATGAAAAATTATATATAAGCTCACATATTTTTCTGCAAATTATTTAACTTCAGTTTTCTTTAAAGTGGTCTAGAGTTTATATGTGTATAAGGTGTGTTGATGATATCCCTTTAAAAATAAAGTGTATAGATAAGGCTTTCTGTTCCAAAAACAGAAAACGTTAAATTATATGCTTGGAATTAATATCAAGAATTATCTAAAAACTATGCCATTGGGGTCTCTCTCTAAATTCACTTGCTTACTGTCACCACTGGTTATCACCTTAAGTAGAATGACTAGTGAGCGGCCTTCCTATGCTCATAGAATTTAGGGTGTAGAGGCTGTCAGTTTGAATTCAATTTTGTTTGTGGAATCTGGAACTTGTCAGTGTGACCTTGAGCTAAGCCCCTCTCCCATTTTCTTTAGAGTTGGCTACAGTGGTATGAACTTTAAATCCCAGCATAGGGTAGGTAGAAAGGGTTTGGGGTATTGGTGACCTTGAAGCCAACCTGGGCTACATAGTGATATCTGTTACACAAAAACCCAAAACTCACTTAAAATTTTATTAGTTAAAAAACCAACTGTAACGAGATATATTAAAAGTTAAAAAAAAAGTTCCTCCAAACAAATTAATGGAAGTATGACAAGCATTCACTGAAAATTATTCTTTTGTACTGTCTAGGGTTTGGACTCACAGAATCTTAGAAGGGGGTTTATGTGGCCATCAGCTTCTCCTAAATAAATAAATTTCATTGGTGTGTTTGCAATAAACATATATCTGTCTTTCAAATAATTCTCATAAATATAACTTGTGACTATGTTGTCATTAGTGATTCTTTTCTTCAAAAACATTTATTGAAATGTTGACATTCATAATATTGATGCTATATTGAAGGATTACACAGGTTTAGGAAAATATGATTTTGTTCCACATCTAAGGAGGAAGGACAGACAAGAACTCTTAACAAGTGATCAATGAATCCTGTGCTTTCTCAGAGCTTTGGGGGAGCCCTTAAGCAGGGAACTAATGTTGCTTGGACCTGGGAACTGCAGAGCTCCAGGGAATGCAGAGGAAATGGCCTGTGAAAGGGCCTTAAAGTGTGAGCAGGTTTTCAGGCTGGAGATACAGGGAAGGTAGGGTATTCAACAGGACTGCTCAGCTGCAGCTCCGCTTTCTGCCCTGGAAGCCCACACTGTTGCCGGTCTCTCCTGCTTCCTAAGACAAAGAACAGTGTACAGCATTGCTACCCAGCGTATGACTGATTCATGCTCCAGCCTGTAGCCTTCCGATCACTTGGTAGCATGAAAGAAATACAACATTTTAGATTTCTACGCTATGTGTACTGCTGTGTGTTTCAAACAAGGCCTCCGGGCAATCAGGAACATTGAAGTTACAGCTTGCATCCTTAATTTCTCACCCTCCATTAATTTTGAATATTAATTGTTGTACTCTATAATTAGTTAATGCATATGAGCAGTTTAAATAGATGCCACAAGGCTCACAACAAAAACTGGCATTCTCCTTTTCTAACTTTCCTATCTCCATTAATAATGCCTCAAGTAAACATTTCATTATCTTTTAGCTGTCCTAGTATGTATCTCCATCTCTAGAATACAGATGATCATACTACTTTTTAGAGATTTATCTACTTTTGAATGAACCTATACCTTTTATCATGATAGCACAAAGTTTATTTTCTTATATTACCACCTTGACCTGTTTTTCTCCCCCTTTCAGTATAATTATAATAAACATTTGATTAAACTAATTTAGTGGTCTAAGTGGTTTAACTATAATATTGTCTCTAACCAAGCAATATGCTCTTTATTTCTCCTGGAGTTCAGGATTGCCTGGTTGTTTGTTTTTTACATATCGATGCTTATCCCTAATTCTTCCTTATCTTTCCAAGAGCTCCTTTGGATCAAAATCCTCTCAAGACAGGCAGGGTTGTATCCACTTGTGTTCTGTGCATCTGATTTTCCTTCCCATCATCCTCTCTTCTAACCCAGACTGGCTACTCTACGAACATCTGGCACAGCAGGATTTCTTTTTGTCATCATTTTGGAAAATTCTTTTATTTCTCTTGTGGTTTGAACTCTTAGTTTTTAGGATTTTGTGATCTCCTTTTCTTTTCTTTAATCCTTCATTTTTGTGGAAGCTATTTCCAGTAATTTCTGGCAATAAATGCATGTATGTCTGTTCATCTGTTTACATCTGGTACCTTTCATGATCTCCTCCTGTGTTAGAGAGGCTGGAAGACCAGGGATGTAGTTCCCAGGATCCTTTGCCAGTGGTATACTTATTTGGAGTAGGACAAGGAAAGGCACTCAGAGGGGGTTTAGGAGGAAGTGAAACAGGGATTCATCTTCTTCCATAGGAAGTAATACAGGCTAACATGGACGACTTCTACTCTCATATTACCTACTCACCACAAGCAGCTGAAGCTTTATGGTCAACTGTGTGATTTCCTGATTTCCGGGTATGACCTTTCTAGCAATTTTAACAAATTCACACCAGTGCATGAAATCATTTCCTGCTAGGAAAGACAACCTAGAATAGATTCTAGTGTGACTAACCCTTACAAAGAGTACTTAACAAAGTCTTTTTTTTTTTTAAAAAAAAAGAATTATTTATTATTTTATGTATATGAGTACACTGTAGCTCTCTTCAGACACACCAGATGAGGGCATAAGATCCCATTACAGATGGTTGTGAGCCACCATGTGGTTTCTGGGAATTGAACTCAAGACTTCTGGAAGAGCATTCAGTGCTCTTAACCACTGAGCCATCTCTCAGCCCAACCAAACCTAAAAACAGAATGAAGGCTAAGCTGTTGGAGAGGAAAAATCTAAGGTACGGATGATTTCTGAAGAGTTAGCAGCTCAGGGAAAACCAGTTACAAAATTATCACTTGCATAGATCGATGTACTTAACTGAAAGGAACTGTTTGAGAGACCGAGAGACTGCTTTAACATTTAGATACTGTTGTAGTGAAGTCTACAGGGACTGACAGTGGGATGGATATTTCTGAGTGAATTAGAAAGATTGGAGAAAGGAACAATATTCTCAGTTCTTGAATATATTTGTCTAAAAGGATGATCAGAATACCCCAGAGTTTTCCAAATATTTCCAAAATATTATCTTTTGGAGTAACAGTAAATACCCTTAAGTACCAAATGTACCTAAATATATGACCAAAATAATGGATCTTGCACACCAGAGGGGTATAAAGCAGGTAGAGTTTACTATACTGTCAGTCAAAGACATGCTGTTAGCTAAGAAACACTATTATAAACTGAGTGCCCTCCCCAGATTCATATTTTGAATTCCCAATCCTCGAGGTGGCTCTATGTGAAGACATGGCCTTTAAAGATAATGAAATTAAAGATCATTAATTTGATATAAATAGTTTTTTTTCTTTTTTTTTATTCGATATAATTTATTTACATTTCAAATGATTTCCCCTTTTCTAGCCCCCCCACTCCCCGATAGTCCAGTAAGCCCCCCTCTCTTCCCCTGTCCTCCCTCCCACCCCTTCCCACTTCCCCGTTCTGGTTTTGCCGAATACTGTTTCACTGAGTCTTTCCAGAACCAGGGGCCACTCCTCCTTTCTTCTTGTATCTCATTTGATGTGTGGATTATGTTTTGGGTATTCCAGTTTTCTAGGTTAATAACCACTTATTAGTGAGTGCATACCATGATTCACCTTTTGAGTCTGGGTTACCTCACTTAGTATGATGATCTCTAGCTCCATCCATTTGCCTAAGAATTTCATGAATTCATTGTTTCTAATGGCTGAATAGTACTCCATTGTGTAGATATACCACATTTTTTGCATCCACTCTTCTGTTGAGGGATACCTGGGTTCTTTCCAGCATCTGGCAATTATAAATAGGGCTGCTATGAACATCGGTACAGGGAGAAAGTTTCTGAACAGAACACCAATAGCGTATGCTCTAAGAGCAAGAATTGACAAATGGGACCTCATAAGGTTACAGAGTTTCTGTAAGGCAAAGGACACCATCAAGAGGACAGATCGGCAACCAACAAATTGGGAAAAGATATTCACCAATCCTACATCAGATAGAGGGCTAATATCCAATATATATAAAGAACTCAAGAAGTTAGACTCCAGAAAACCGAACAACCCTATTAAAAAATGGGGTACAGAGTTAAACAAAGAATTCTCACCTGAAGAACTTCGGATGGCAGAGAAGCATCTTAAAAAATGCTCAACTTCATTAGTCATTAGGGAAATGCAAATCAAAACAACCCTAAGATTTCATCTTACACCAGTCAGAATGGCTAAGATTAAAAATTCAGGAGACAGCAGGTGTTGGAGAGGGTGTGGAGAAAGAGGAACACTCCTCCATTGCTGGTGGGGTTGCAAATTGGTACAACCACTCTGGAAATCAGTCTGGAGGTTCCTCCGAAAACTGGGCACCTCACTTCCAGAAGATCCTGCTATACCACTCCTGGGCATATATCCAGAGGATTCCCCACCATGTAATAAGGATATAAATAGTTTTTAACTAGGTCATTAAGGTTAAACAATGCCATAAGGGTGGGACTTTGTTCTAACTGACCTTGTGGCAGAAGAAAGATACCAGGGTCTGTATGGAGACATGATGAGAAGCATGCATGTGTAAGCCAAGCAGTGGGGCCTCAGAAGAAAGCAAGCATGTTGTAATCTGATTTCTAGATCCCAGAACTATAATTTGAAGGTGAATCTCTTCGTTTTAGCCACCTAGCTCAGAGTGCTTTACAGCAGTCCTAGAAAACAATGCACTCTTTTTCTGTCTTATCAAAGTTTCAGAGGCTATTAAGTATCATTATTCCAAAATCTCCAAATCAAAAATGCTCCAGAATATATATATATATATGAACCTTAGTGGAAAATTCCACAATCGATCCTACATGGTGGGTTATGTCAAAATTAAGTTGCACTAGAAATACACAAAATTATGTTTGGGCTAGTTGTATAAGGTGCCCACAGACCATAAACAAATATTGTTTCCTTCATAATCCAATTAGTTCATTATGCATTTGAAAATATTCCCCAATCCTAAATCCAAACAGTCTGGACTCAAGTATTTGGGATATGGTTATACCAGTCAACCTTTATTATATTTGTAATCACATCTGACAGGGCTCCAGTGTTTTATTGGGAAGGGTCACCAGGTGCAGATGTTGCTACATAAATGAGCTCCTCAGTTTAAACATGACTGATGGATTTCAGAGTGACAGAAGGGAGGTGACAGCAGTTGCTGACAAAGTGATGCTAATTAGTGATAATCAGAAGAGCCTGGCAGCAGATATTCCTTATGATAATTAATAGATCATAACACCCTCAAGACATTTATATAACAAATAAATAGGAATCTTATAGGTCTGTGAGTATAGACTTAATCAAAGATTGAGTTATACCATTCCATTTCCAGACTTGAACCTGATCTTACATCAGGAACCCTTGACAAGAAGGCTTGCCTTCTGAGCAAAGAATCCTTTGGCGTTTTTAATAGCTGTGCAATGTGTTTTTTTTTTTTCAGATTTTTCTGTAAGCACTATAACTGTCCTCAAGCAGACACTAATTCCTTAGATCCCCAAATGTCACTGTGATCCACTAGTCAGAAGACAAGGTGGTGAACCTTATTTCAGTTTGCCTGATAACTCCATTTTTGTTCTCTGTGCTATCTTCATGATGGAAGGATTCTGTTATGCCACATTAGCCACCACTTTGGTCATTGTAGTTGATGATAAGTGGCTGGGTCAGGAGTACATGTCACCCTGGGAGAGAGCTTCAAGATGCTGCATTCTTGATGGTTCTTTTCTATAAGATCACACTGTTCCCATGGCAGCCACAGCCTGAATGGTGGAGTGAAGGCAGTGCAGGCCGCTGTCATGCGCAGTCTGTGATAGACATGCAATGTGAGCAGGAAGCAGTCTTTGTTTTAGTAAGATGGCGATATTTGGAGGTGATAACGATGTATAACATAGACCATCTTGATTAGCAGACACTAGATACCTTCAGAGCCCCATCAAGGCGAGCTTAGTGGGGACCACAGATCCTTCCGTGGGATCTGAATAGAGTGTTTGAAGATATATATTGAGCAATCAGCAAAATATTCAGCTGGATCTGTGGTTTATTCTTTATTGTGGCAGGAAAGACAATTTTATGAGCCAGAAACAATACCAAACACCAAGGGAATAGCAAAGATTAATGCTCTCATTAAAGACTGGAAGGATACACAGCCAGAATTTCTTTCTTTCTTCTTTTACATTTATCTTGTCGTTTTGCTCTGAGCAGAGGACAGATGGCGTCAGGATGGCTTGGGTCATCATAGACTTCACAAACTGGCGTCTTTAATTGCATCTGTCATTGTTACTGTTTCTCTTTACTGTATCCAATCCATCCAGCCTGTCACACATGTTATCAATCTGGAAAATGGATTTTTTATCTTTCATGCTGAATATCAAAGCCCAGCAAAACAGTTTGATCTTACCTGACAGTGTCTGCAGTGTACCACACTGTCCTAATTAATGGTAGTGCTCCACCCTCTGGTCTTCTGCTACCTGCTACTCTTAAGTTTGGCTCTTAAGGAAGAATGGCCACACCTCAGGCTTAGGGAAGATTTCCTTTGTTCTTGTATTTATTATTATTATTATTATTATTATTATATTATCATTATTCCATTCATTTATTATTATTTAGAAGGGTATAGGAAATTGGAGACAGTAGAATGAAAGGGAGCTGACAGACATATAAACAGGGAAGAAAGGAGGGAAGAGGTGGTGGAGCCAGGAGGAGAAGCAGTTGGAGGAGGGGAAGGAGGAGGGAACTGATTACTTGAAGACAGAGAATGCAGATGATGATGGGAAAGAGACCATCGTGGACCCAGGGGAAATGTACTCCCAACCTTACCAGAAGGTTTTCAATGAGCAAGCACTATTTTGAAGCTATAAAGTAGGGCCCAGGTATTTGCTTGTACTATATTTTTAGACACTTACTATATTTTAGTGGGGTCTAGGAGAGGCATTGTCAAGTATATGCTGGTCCACTTTCTTGAACCAGTTTTGAGCCCAACATTAATTTGGCTCAGTGGTAGGGTGTGAGGCCCTGGGTTCTGTGTTCCATTCCTGGTTTAGAAAACAAACAAACAAAAAAACAGAACAACAAAATGCTTCTAAACAAAACCAACCCATGAAACAAACACACACCTGGTAAACCAAAAACCTTTCCTCCTTATCATCATGTGAACTTGCTCACCCCAAGCTCGATGTTTCGTTCTTTAGGATGGAAACTCTGGAAGCAGAAGCAGAGTTCATGTCACCCTCTGAGCTGACACTAACTTGTACCGTGTAACAGTGTACCACATTCTGAGCAGTAATCAAGATGGCAGAGGACACCTTTTAGTTCAGCATTAATTAACCTTAGAATTGCAGAGTAACTTTGAAAAGTTGGATTTCCTGATATGATTTTTACAGAATTAAGGAAAACACGTGTCCTTTGTACTCTCCCGAGCCTGTACTTAGAGGTATTGATTCTTGCTTTTGTTCATCTCCCTCCTTCCCTCCCTCCCTCCTTCCTTCCCTTCCTCTTTCCCTCCTTCCTTCCCTCCCTCTTTCCCTCCCCCCTTCCTTCCCTTTCTTCTTTACTGGAAACTTTCAAGTCTAAGGTAATGTAGGACTTTTGTGAAATATACATTTGATATCTTCAAATGCTTCTCCACATATCTTTCCATAAATAGGATACCCAGAATTTCATACTTTAAAAAAACCTGTGAAACCTTCAGTTCTGAAGTTTTCTTCAGAATATCCGGCCATATTTAACTTTTCTCTGAAATAACTAAGCCCACACTTGTGTGGCCAACACTTTACAGGTTTCTTTCTTCTGCTGTAGACTCCAAGGGACACAGTCACTTCCTGTGACATCTGATCACCAACCACATTCTTATTCTTCAGAGTCAGGCCTAGGACTTCAGTCCCCTTGTGGTTTCCTGTACCTCTGAGAGATGAAGTCACTAGCAGGAAGGGGAAGAATGGGCCGGACACTGTCTTTAGCAGAAGGAAATATGTAGTGGCTGCTGATATTATTGGAATGATCCAACTCTACTGTGTGTTTTTTAGTGTCCATCAGGAAGCTAGTGACTGTCACCCAGTTTCATGCTCCATATGGCACATGTATGATGTGGCCATTTCCTTTGCATTCTTAGCATCTTTAATCTGACTCAACATGCTTACTTTGTACATGTTTTTGGGATTGTGCAACCACAGGTAGGGCCTTACCAGTGTATTTTGGAATCTTGCCATTTCTCTGTCTCCCTTCTTGAATTTTCACCCTTCTTGAACTTCATTGTGTGTTAATGAGACACATCCTTTCAGTCCTGGATCATAAGTGTCATCTTTCTGAGTCTCACACCAATGCGTCACAATTGTATGGCCTGTGTGCTGTTCCCCATGCTTTGAAATAAAGCACATTAGTGTGCCTGAGAACTGTCAAAATATTATTAACCATTAGATTAAAGAATGCATGTTTGTATTATTTAGGCAAATAACTCTGGCTACTGTAATCAGGTATGCTACCAGATCCCAGTTATTAAATGCTATTTATTTATATTATAATATTATAAATATGTACTATTATTTAATTAAGCAGAAGATTCATTCTTGTTCCGACAAAACCAAGCAAAGGAGTTTGTACTCATCTGATGGCTTTCTGTGTAGTTTTTGGAGATGTCATGGCTGTAACAACACAGAGAGTGGAGAAGATCACGAAGGTTTGAACGGAGCAGACATAAGCTGGACTGTGTTATATTTGCCCCTATTCCATTGGCCAGCGCTCAGTCACATGGTGCTATTTCAGGGAAGGAGACTGAAGTATAAAGTAGCTGTGGACCTAGGAGGAAGGAGAGTGAGCATTGACAAGTTGCCAGTAGTCTCTGATATGATGATTTAGTGACTTTAGTTACAGAAACCACAAAACTTGTTCAGAGTTCTCTGGTGGCCTTTTGTATCTCCTCTCCATCCGTGAACCATGGTAAGTTTAAGACCATACCTTTCTGATAATATTTCTGCAGACACATGGTGAAACTGTGGAGTACAGACAAAATACTAGAATACCTCAGAATACCAAAATGTTATGGCTGTCTGTGTCTTCTCATCACCTTGTATTCTCTGGTTTCTCCATAATTTGCCTCTATCTTGCGGATCCAATATTTTATGTTAAGCCTACTTCATATCAGAGTAGACAGCCGAGGTGGTGGCATTTGAACTGGGATCCAAGCTTTGGGTTCTACAATGGCATAGTCTGCTTCCTCCATCCCAATCCCAGGACAGGGAAGTGGTATCTTCAGCGCTAGCTCCTTCAGAGTCAGACTGTGGACTACCTCCTGGAGGCAGAGCAGGCCCTGCAAAGGCCTTTGCTCTGGTAGAGACTTTGGTCATTAGAGTCCTTGCAGCCTCTCTGGACTTGTTCCCATCCAGGCCCACACCTTACTGTCACATCTTAGCATCTCATTATTTGGTTGTTGTGGAAAACAGACTTTAAGGAAAACACTTGGTTGGTTAATTTTTGTCACATGCCTGAGTATTCTAAGCCTTAGTGATCGAAGCAGCATCATTATCATCTTTATCAGAATTCCAGCTTGGCTGCTCAGATTTTGAATCTTAACTTGGCTGAAATGGGTGCATTGGTGTGAAAAGACACCATGACCAGGGCAACCCTTATAAAGGACAGCATTTAATTAGGGTGTGCTTATAGATTCAGAAGTGTAGTTCATTATCATCATGACTGGAAGCAAGACAGTGCTCAGGTAAACTAACATGGTGCTGGACAGTTCTACTTCAATTCAAAAGGAGCCAGGAAGAAAACTGTCTTCCACATGGAGCAGAGCTTTAGCATGTATATGTAAGAACTCAAAGCCCACCTTCACAGTGACGCACTTCCTCCAACAAGGCCACCCTCACTTCAGTAAGGCCACACTTCCCAATGATGCCACTCCCCACTGACCAACCATTCAAACACGTGAGTCTATGGGGGCAAAACCTATTCAAACCACCACAGAAGGTAACATAGTTACAGATTCTGAGCATGAAGACATGGACACCTTTGGGTTACCACTATTTTCCTAACTGAACATTCCCTAGAGTACTCATGAACATTTAATGTAGCTTTGTAGCTTACACAACACAATCATAATTTTCATAGACATATTTTAAGTACTGCTTTTTTTCAAGTGTAAATCTCCTGGACACATTCATGTGATGGAGAGATGAACAGACAACAGCTGCTTTTAGAAAATTATTCACAAATATTGACTATTTGGGATAAACATGAACATGAGTTTTTGTTTATTTGAGTACAAAAAAGATATATTCATGTCTCTTATTTTTCAGGTTTCTTACTCTTCAACAGGAGGTTAAAATGTATAAACCTGAGACAGATCATCTCATTGTTAGCTTTCAGCCAAGTGTTAGGAAGACCCTAGTGATACAGGTTCCCTTTGGGCACCAGCTAATGGGTGCTGAATTTGTTAGTCTTAGTACATTTTTAATTCAAGTGAATTTCATTTATTAATGAACTTTAGACTTTATCACAAAAATTTTCAATATATAGAAAGGTGGCATTTGTTTAGTGAATACTTATGTATTGAAAACAGTGATTCTCAACCAGGCTACTTTTTTTTTTTTAATTTTATTCGATATATTTTTTATTTACATTTCAAATGATTTCCCCTTTTCTGGTTCCCCACTCCCCGAAAGTCACATAAGCCCCCTTCACTCCCTCTGTTCTCCCACCCATCCCTTCCCACTTCCCTGTTCTGGTTTTGTCTTATACTGCTACACTGGATCTTTCCAGAACTTGGGGCCACTCCTTCGTTCTTCTTGTACCTCATTTGAAGTGTGGATTATGTTTTGCATATTCCAGTTTTCCAAGCTAATATCCACTTATTAGTGAGTGCATACCATGGTTGATCTTTTGAGACTGGGTTACCTTACTTAGTATGATGTTCTCTAGCTCCATCCATTTGCCTAAGAATTTCATGAATTCATTGTTTCTAATGGCTGAATAGTACTCCATTGTGTAGATATACCACATTTTTTGCATCCATTCTTCTGTTGAGGGATACCTGGGTTATTTCCAGCTTCTGGCTATTATAAATAGGGCTGCTATGAACATAGTGGAACATGTATCCTTATTACATGCTGGGGAATCCTCTGGGTATATGCCCAGGAGTGGTATAGCAGGATCTTTCGGAAGTGACATGCCCAGTTTTCTGAGGGACTGCCAGACTGATTTCCAGAGGGGTTGTACTAATTTGCAACCCCACCAGCAGTGAAGGAGTGTTCCTCTTTCTCCACATCCTCGCCAACATCTGCTGTCTCCTGAGTTTTTAATCTTAGCCATTCTGACTGGTGTAAGGTGAAATCTCAGGGTTGTTTTGATTTGCATTTCCCTGATGACAAGTGAAGTTGAGCATTTTTTAAAGATGCTTCTCCACCATCCGAAGTTCTTCAGGTGAGAATTCTTTGTTTAACTCTGTACCACATTTTTAATAGGGTTATTTGGTTTTCTGGGGTCTAACTTCTTGAGTTCTTTGTATATATTGGATATTAGCCCTCTATCTGATGTAGGGTTGGTGAAGATCTTTTCCCAATTTGTTGGTTGCTGATTTGTCCTTTTGATGGTGTCCTTTGCTTTACAGAAACTTTGTAATTTTGTGAGGTCCCATTTGTCAATTCTTGATCTTAGAGCATACGCTATTGGTGTTCTGTTCAGAAACTTTCTCCCTGTACCGATGTCCTCAAGGGTCTTCCCCAGTTTCTTTTCTATTAGCTTCAGAGTGTCTGGCTTTATGCAGAGGTCCTTGATCCATTTGGATTTGAGCTTAGTACAAGGAGACAAGGATGGATCAATTCGCATTCTTCTGCATGCTGACCTCCAGTTGAACCAACACCATTTGTTGAAAAGGCTATCTTTTTTCCATTGGATGTTTTCAGCCCCTTTGTCCAGGATCAAGTGGCCATAGGTGTGTGGGTTCATTTCTGGAACTTCAATCCTGTTCCATTGATCTGCCTGCCTGTCACTGTACCAATACCATGCAGTTTTTAACACTATTGCTTTGTAGTATTGCTTGAGGTCAGGGATACTGATTCCCCCAGAATTTCTTTTGTTGTTGAGAATAGTTTTATCTATCCTGGGTTTTTTGTTATTCCAGATGAATTTGAGAATTGCTCTTTCTAACTCTGTGAAGAATTGAGTTGGGATTTTGATGGGTATTGCGTTGAATTTGTATATTGCTTTTGGCAAGATGGCCATTTTAACTATATTAATCCTGCGATCCATGAGCATGGGAGGTTTTTTCATTTTTTGAGGTCTTCCTCTATTTCCTTCTTCAGAGTCTTGAAGTTCTTGTCATATAGATCTTTCACATGTTTAGTAAGAGTCACCCCAAGGTACTTTATACTGTTTGTGGCTATTGTGAAGGGTGTAATTTCCCTAATTTCTTTCTCAGCCTGCTTATCCTTTGAGTATAGGAAGGCTACTGATTTGCTTGAGTTGATTTTATAACCTGCCACTTTGCTGAAGTTGTTTATAACATCGAAAATGACAGGAAGTAATAATCACTACTCCTTAATATCTCTTAACGTCAATGGACTCAACTCCCCAATAAAAAGACATAGACTAACAGACTGGATAAGGAAACAAGACACTATATTTTGCTGTATACAGGAAACACACCTCATTGTCAAAGACAAAAACCACCTTAGAGTAAAAGGCTGGAAGACAATTTTACAAGTCAAAGGTCTCAGGAAACGAGCCAGAGTAGCCATTCTAATATCAGATAAAATTGATTTTCAACCTAAAGTCATCAAAAGAGATACAGAAGGGCACTTCTTGCTGGTCAAAGGAAAAATCCACCAAGAAGAACTTTCAATTCTGAACATCTATGTGCCAAATGCAAGGGCACCCTCATTCGTAAAAGAAACTTTACTAAAGCTCAAAGCACACATTTCACCCAACACAATAATTGTGGGTGACTTCAACACTCCACTCTCCTCAATGGACCAATCAGGAAAACAGAAACTAAACAGGGACACAATAAAACTAATTGAAGCTTTGGACCAATTGGACTTGACTGATATTTATAGAGCATTCCACCCTAAAACAAAAGAATATACCTTTTTCTCAGCACCTCATGGTACCTTCTCCAAAATCGACCATATAATTGGTCACAAGACAGTCCTCAACAAATATAAAAAGATCGAACTAATTCCATGCCTCCTATCGGATCACTATGGAGTAAGAGTGGTCTTCAATGGCAACAAAAACGACAGAAGGCCCACATACACATGGAGGCTGAACAATAATCTACTCAATGACACCTTCGCCAAAGAAGAAATAAAGAAAGAAATCAGAGACTTTTTAGAATTTAATGAAAATGAAGGCACAACATACCCAAATCTTTGGGACACAATGAAAGCAGTGCTAAGAGGAAAACTCATAGCCCTGAGTGCCTCCAAAAAGAAAATGGAGAGTGCATACATTAGCAGCTTAAGGACACACCTGAAAGCCCTGGAATAAAAAGAAGCCAATTCACCCAGGAGGAGTAGAAGACAGGAAATCATCAAACTCAGGGCTGAAATCAGTCAAGTGGAAACAAAGAGAACCATACAAAGAATCAATGAATCCCGAAGCTGGTTTTTTGAGAAAATCAACAAGATAGATAAACCCTTAGCCAGACTGACCAAAGGGCAGAGAGAAAGTATCCAAATTAACAAAATTAGAAATGAAAAGGGGGATATAACAACAGAAACTGAGGAAATTAAAAAAATCATCAGATCCTACTACAAAAGCCTATACTCAACACAACTGGAGAATCTGGAGGAAATGGACAATTTCCTAGACAGATACCAAATACCAAAATTAAATCAGGACCAAATAGATCATCTAAACAGTCCCATAACCCCTAAACAAATAGAAGGGGTCATAGAAAGCCTTCCAACCAAAAAAGTCCAGGACCAGATGGCTTCAGTGCAGAATTCTATCAGACCTTCAAAGAAGACCTAACAACAATACTCTTCAAACTATTCCACAAAATAGAAACAGAAGGAACACTACCCAATTCCTTCTATGAAGCCACAATTACACTGATACCAAAACCACACAAAGATCCAACAAAGAAAGAGAACTTCAGACCAATTTCCCTTATGAACATCGATGCAAAAATACTCAATAAAATTCTTGCCAACCGAATTCAAGAACACATAAAAATGATCATCCACTATGATCAAGTAGGCTTTATCCCAGGGATGCAGGGTTGGTTCAATATACGGAAATCCATCAATTTAATCCACTACATAAACAAACTCAAATAAAAAAAAAACCACATGGTTATTTCATTGGATGCTGAAAAAGCATTTGACAAAATTCAGCATCCTTTCATGCTTAAAGTCTTGGAAAGAACAGGAATTCAAGGCCCATACCTAAACATAGTAAAAGCAATATACAGCAATCCGGTAGCCAACATCAAACTAAATGGAGAGAAACTTGAAGCAATCCCACTAAAATCAGGGACCAGACAAGGCTGCCCCCTTTTTCCTTATCTTTTAAATATTGTACTTGAGGTACTAGCTTGGGCAATTAGACAACATAAGGAGGTCAAAGGGATACAAATTGGAAAGGAAACAGTCAAACTATCATTATTTACAGATGATATGATAGTCTACCTAAGTGACCCAAAAAATTCCACTAGAGAACTCCTACAGCTGATAAACAACCAGGCTACTTTTATGAGCCTTTGATACAGTCCTCATGTTATGATGAGCCCTAACCATGAAATGATTTTCATTGCTACTTCATAACTGTAATTTTGCTATTGTTACATTGTATTTCTGATGGTCTTAGGTGATCCCTGTAAAAGGGTCACTTGACTCCCTCAAAGCGTTGCAACCCACAGGTTGAGAATCATTTTTTGCCAAATTATTTTATTGTTTTAATCTCTTTTGCTCTCTCTCTGTTTGGTGTCTCTCTCTCCTTCTCCCTCTTTCCCCTCTTCCCTACGTCCCACCCCTCTTGCTGTGTGTGTGTGTGTGTGTGTGTGTGCAGATGCACATGTACCAGTCATTCTGGGATGTAGGTCCTTATCTTCTACCTCATTTGATATGTCTTTTGGTCCCCTGTGTAAGCCAGGGTCTCCAAACTTACTTGGATTCTCCAGGCTCTGTCTCCCACTTTGCAGTAGGAGCATGGAGGTTCTAGACACACTACAGCATCTGACTTTGTGTGGGTTCTGGCGGTTGAGCTCAGTACCTTTTATGACCATGTGCCAAGCTTTCTATTCATCGAGCCATCATCCCAGCCCTGCCAACTTACTTTTAAATAAATTACAGTTAAACAATTTTTTAATCAGGGCCACAAAAGTCAGAATTTATGTACACTTTCTGTTTCTTGAGATTCTTCAAAGGATGGTTGTAGTTGAAAGCACCCAATTGTGTCATAGGTTCGCCTTTCAAAACATCTGACCAAGTCACGCAGACTCCATTCTTTCATCCACCAAAACATCTGTGAGCAATTTCTCTTCTGTTTTGAACACATGATCAACTTGGACTACATTTTTAAACTAGCCATGTTGTTCTGATTCTTCTTAATTACTTTGCTAGTTTTCTGGAGTAAATGTCACTCCATTTTTGTTTTATTTGGTGTTGACTCTCATTCCAACACACGCCCCCGATGCTTTCTGCTGTCACAAGAGCTGTCCAGTTTGGGGCAGTTTCATTTGTATGATTTAATGTGTACTCATTCATTGACTCTGCTCTTTTATTGTTTCTGCTAAGCTTTTCCCCCCTAACATCTTCAAGAACTTTTGGCATTATTAGCACTACCCAGTGCCAGCATTATGAATGGAGAAAGTAGAGCTGTGTAAGTTATGAATGCTGGGAAGTTTTACTCTACTCTCCCATCTTAAATAGCAACAAATTATCTCTCAAACATGGAAATGTAAATTCACTTCCAATTTCATTTCCAAATGAAAATTCAGCCTGTGTATCGGAGGGTTGCAGATGCTGTCTTTATTATGTCTGGTGGTTGTTAACAGAAATTTGATCTTAACAAAAAAGCCTACCTCTTAGGAACATATTGGGGGACAGAACAGAGTGGACATTCTTCCTCTTTCTGATTTTTAAAATTTTGATTTTTACATGTGCTTCTAGCAAAAAAGGTTATCATTTAATAATGGCCCTTGACACCAAGCTTGACTGAGCCTCACTCATTGTTATTTGAATAACATGTTTGTCTTTCTGGTGTAAAATCTTCCTATGCTTTCATCTAATACATTATCTACCTTTCCTCCAAAGAGATGAAAGTTCTTTCTAACCAACAATTACATGAAAATTCCATCAGAGGTTGTTATTTCTGTAAAAGGTGCAGGCATGTTGTATTGTCTCAAGGCATCCTTTGTCTTTTAAGCACAGTTTCTGGTTTTGCTTAGTCTAAACCAGCATATTGATTCTTCCTAAAATATTTGCCCTCACATCTTATTCCAATGCTTCCTTTCACCCTTGGAGGAAAAATCACCCCAGGATGGATCTGGAATAGGGCCAAGGTCACTAAAAGGTGCATGATCATTTTAAGGCTTTTGTTTTCTCTATAAGTCATGTTGAGTCTGGACCTATCAAAAGTTCTTAAGTTCATTCCAGCACTCAAGTTCACCTTGCCAAAGTTTAAGTACCACTTTTTGGCAGGAATTAGATCCATGTTGCTTAATAAAAACTGAGAATTTTGTTAAGGCCTACCTAATCTTCTTTTCAGCTGTCGGGGCTTTTGATTTGCAAGGGATGTGGGAAATGAGAAAGAGAAGACAGGACTAGAGTTTGGGATGGAACTCTTCTTTTGATGGCCTCCTGTGTTGAAATGGGAGGCTGAGATAGCCTAAGGTACATCATGGACCCTTCCATATTGGAATTAGAGAGCATCACCATGTCGGTCTCGAATGTATCTCAACAGTCCATATGTTGTCTGTTTGATCTGTATACTGTTGCACTATTGGTAAGTGATAGTACAGTTAGTAACAAAAGCTAGGCCACTGAAGGCATGATCCTGAGGGGATATTGGGATGTGGCCTATTCTTTCCTTTCTCTTTTGCCACTGGCTTCAGTGAGGTGAGTAGCTTTCTTTGCCTCTGCCTCACTATAGACCAGGGGACCCTAGACCAAAGAACAATAGTCTGTGGACAGAAACCTCAGAAACCATGAGCCCACAAAAAGCTCTCTTTATTTTGACTGGTTTAATGCACTTTTCTAGTGCACTAGAAAACTGACCACACAGAGGGGTGGGATACAAATGTTCTCCAACAATGGGGTAGATGGATTTGGTGGAGAAAGGCAGTTTTCTATATGGTTAATAAACATATATTCATGTATTTAGAAGATAAGGCTCAAGCACAGATTTAGTATAATTATTGCAGTTTATGTGAAGGAGTGGTTTTATGCTGATGATAATTCCAAGACATGGCAGCCTGGGAAATAAACTTAGGATCTCTTTGCATATTGACATCTGGAGTGGATAGGGAAGTCAGATAACTTTCATTTTTGCATGCATGAGTTAATTTTTTCCGTATCATTAAATAAACATTTGGAAGGAGACTTCGACATGCTAGGACCCTGGTAGAAAGAAGCCGTCATTTAAAAGTAGATGGTCTAATGGCTATTGAGGAAACTTTATTTTAAAATAAAAAGTGAAAGTTTTGTTCCTCTTATGAATCTTAATTATGACCAGGCAACTTCTTTCCTTAACTATAAATTAAAATGTTTTGTCTATATGATTTTTGCCTTTTTCTGCCTCTAGAATTCAAGGATTCTGTTGTTTCTACCATGATTTCTGTTCCCTGAGAATGAAGATCATATATTGTTCATAGCTATGGGATGGACTCCCTATTGAAGGGCCCTTACAAGAAAGAGAAATCTGGTTTTCTGGGGGTGGTGCTGGGTTTTAAGGTGCTGAGGTTGCCAGCAACACTCAATCATATCTTATTTATTCTTTTGGTGTGTGTTGTGTATGTGAGATTCGTGTAGTGTATCTTTGTGCACATGCAAATGCTCACAGCCATGTAAGAAAATATAGAGGGCAGAGGAAGACATTGGTGCTCTTAGTAAGGCTAGACCTCAGTCACTGAAGGCACAGCCTCTCACTGAATCTGGAGCTCACTGTTAGGACTAGATTGGCTGGCTGGTAAGCTCCTGAGATCCTGAGATCGCTGTGTCGGTCCCCCAGCTCTGGGGTTATAGGCATGTATATCCAAGCCTGGCTTCTGTATGGGTTCTAGGGATCTGAGCCCAGGTCCTCATGCTTATACAACAGCACTATTTTTCAAGGCTCTTTCCCACTTTCTCTTCTATTAAACTGAGAGTATCTGTTTTTATGTTGAGGTCCTTGAGCCACTTGAACCGTCTTTTTGGCCTCCACAATCATTATTTATTAACAGAACTGTTGGGAAATTTTGTTCATTTTTGCAGGACACTGAAGGATGCTGGTTAAAGGATATCTTTCTTCCCCTTCCACCCAAAAATGATATATTCCATGATCCACAAGTGCTACTTTAGAGATGTGTTGCTGATGCTTGAGCCCTATCTTCCATATAGCCTTTAGTGAAGAATAAATAACAGACTAGAAGTTGAGTTTTTCTCTAAATAATTTAATATCTAGCTAAAAAATAACTTCACCATTAAATAATTTATTTCCTTATTATGGACAAGGATAAGCTTCTTGCATTCCAGGTCAGCTTTTTTCATATTTCTTTGGCACTACTTTCATGAGCACAAAAAGTCGTAGCAGTTACAAGGATTGTATCCTTCAAAGTCAATGTTCATGAGGTCCTGTTTGTCAATTCTCGATCTTAGAGAGTGAGGCACTGGAGTTCTGTTTAGGAAATTTCCCCCTTGCCAATGAGTTCAAGGCTCTTTCCCACTTTCTCTTCTATTAAACTGAGAGTATCTGTTTTTATGTTGAGGTCCTTGAGCCACTTGAACTTGAGCTTTGTGCAAGGTGACAAATATGGGTCCATTTTCATTTTTTTCTACATACAGACAGCCAGTTAGACTATCACCATTTATTGAAGATGCATTCTTTTTTTTCATTGTATATTTTTGGTTTCTTTGTGAAAGATCAAGTATCCATAAGTGTGTGGTCTTATTTCTGGGTCTTCAATTCTATTCCACTGGTCAACGAGTGTATCTCTCATTATCAGTACCATGTGGTTTTTATCACTATTGCTCTGTAGTAAAGCTTGAGGTCAGGGATGGTAATTTCTCTCAGTCATTCTTTTTATTGATTTTTAAATTTTTTATTTATATTTTTATTGGGCATTTTCTTTATTTACATTTTAAATGTTATCCTCTTTCCTGTTTCCTCCCACCAGAACCCCCTATGCCATCCTCCCACCCCCTGCTTCTATGAAGGTGTTCCCCCGCTCATCCACCCACTCCTGCCTCCACATTCTTGAATTCCCCTACACTGTGGCATCAAGCCTTCACAGGACCAAGGACCTCCCCTCCCATTGATGCCCTACAAGGCCATCCTCTGCTACATATGTGGGTGGAGCCATGGGTCCCTCCATGTGTACTCTTTGGTTGGTGGTTTAGTGCCTGGGAATTCTGGGGGGGGGTCTAGTTGGTTGGTATTGTTGTTCCTCCTATGGACCCCTTCAGCTCCTTCAGTCCTTTCTCTAACTCCTCCATTGTCGACCCTGTGCTCAGTATTGCCTCACTTCTGTCTATATTTGTCAGGCTCTGGCAGAACTTCTACAGAGACAGCTATATCAGGCTCCTGTCAGCATGCACTTCTTGGCATCCACAATAATGTCTGGGTTTGGTGACTGTATATGGGATGGATTCCCAGGTTGGGCAGTCTCTGGATGGCATTTCCTTCAGTCTCTGCTCCACACTTTGTCTCCATATTTGCTCCCGTATTTTGTTCCCCTTTTTTTATTAGATATATTCTTTATTTACATTTCAAATGTTGTCCTCTTTCCTGGTCCCCCCCCCCGAAAATTCCATAAACTATCCCTCCCACTATTTACCAATACACCCACTCCTGCTTCCCTGTCCTGGAATTCCCTATACTGGGGCATCTAGTCTTCTCAGGACCAAGGACCTCTCCTCCCTTTGATGTCCAACAAGGCCATTCTCTGCTGCATATGCATCTGGAGCCATGGGTCCCTCCATGTGTACTCTTTGGTTGGTGGTTTAGTCCCTGGGAGCTCTGGGGATACTGGGTGGTTCATATTGTTGTTCCTCCTGTGTCGCTGCAAACCCCTTCAGCTCCTTGGGTCCTTTCTCTAGCTCCTCCATTGGGGACTCTGTGCTCAGTTCAATGGTTGAAGAGTGTCCCCATGGGTATTTGTCATGCACTGGCAGAGTCTCCTAGGTGACAGCTATATCAGGCTCCTGTCAGTAAGCACTTGTTGGCATCCACAATTGTGTCTGGATTTTGTAACTGTATATGGGATGGATCCCTAGGTGGGGCAGACTCTGGATGGTCTTTCCCTCAGTCTCTGTTCCACACTTTGTCTCTGCATCTCCTCCTGTGGGTATTTTGTTTCCCCTTCTAAGAAGGAGCAGAGTATCAGTACTTTGTTCTTCCTTCTACTTACGCTTCATTTGGACTGTGAATTTTATCTTGGGTATTTGGAGATTCTGTGCTAATATCCACCTATCAGTGAGTCCATATCATATGTGTTCTTTTGTGATTGGGTTACTTCACTCAGGATGATATTTTCTTGTTTCATCAATTTGCCTAAGAATTTCATGAATTCATTGTTTTTAATAGCTGAGTAGTATTCCATTGTGTAAATGTACCACATTTTCTGTATCCATTCCTGTGTTGAGGGACATCTGGGTTCTTTCCAGCCACTGGGTATTATAAATAAGGCTGCTATGAACATAGTGGAGCATGTGTCCTTATTACATGCTGGAGAATCCTCTGGGTATATGCCTAGGAGCGGTATAGCAGTGTCCTCTGGTAGTATTATGCCCATTTTTCTGAGGAACCACTAAACTGATTTCCAGAGTGGTTGTACCAGCTTGCAATCCCACCAGCAGGAGGGCTGAAGCATCCATACTTTGTCTCCGGATTTGTTCCCTTGAGTATTTTGTTCCGCTTTCTCATTCTTTTTTTTTGTTATTATTATTATTATTATTATTATTATTATTATTATTTTTTGCTATTCTGGGTTTTTTGCCTTTCCAGATGTATTTGAGAATTGCTTTTTCCATGTCTTTGAGGAATTGTGTTGGAATTTTGATGGGGATTGCATTGAATCAGTTTATTGCCTTTGATAGGATGGCCACTTTTAGTATATTGATTCTGCCAATCTATGAGCATGGGAGATCTATCTATCTATCTATCTATTTATTTATTTATTTTTGGTTTTTTTGGATTTGGTTTTTTTTTCGAGACAGGGTTTCTCTGTATAGCCCTGGCTGTCCTGGAACTCACTCTGTAGACCAGGCTGGCCTCAAACTCAGAAATCCACTTGCCTCTGCCTCCCAGAGTGCTGGGATTACAGGCGTGTGTCACCACTGCCCGGCAGGGGAGGTCTCTCTATTTTCTGAGATATTCTTTTACTTCTTTCTTGAGAGACTTAAAGTTATTGTCATACAGATTTTTACTTGTTTGGTTAGAGTTACTCCAAGATATTTTATATTTTTTGTGGCTATTGTGAAGGGAGTTGTTTCCCTTATTTCTTTCTCAGCCTGTTCATTATTTGTATAAAGGAAGGCTACAAATTTATTTGAGTTAATCTCATATCTGGCAACTTTGCTGAAGTTGTTTATCAGCTGGAAAAGTTCTCTGGTAGAATTTTTGGGGTCACTTATATATACTGTCATATCATCTGCAAATAGTTATACCTTTATTTATTCTTTGCCAATGTTTATCCCCTTGCTCTCTTTTTGTTGTCTTATTGTTCTAGCTAGCACTTTGATTATTATATGGATTAGATATGGGGAGAATAGGCATCCTTGTCTTGTCCCAAATTTTAGTAGGATTACTTCAAGTATGTGTCTATTTAATTTGATATTGACTGTTGGCTTGAAGTAAATTGCTTTTATTGTGTCTAGGTGTAGGCCTGGAAAGCTTCTATAAGGCAAAGGGCATAGTCAATAAGACAAATTGGCAGTCTGCAGATAGGAAAAAAAGATCTTCACTAACCCCACAACTGGCTAATTTCCAGATATATATAAAGAACTCAGAACATCATACTAAGTGAGGTAACCCTGACTCAAAAGGTAAATCATGGTATGCACTCACTAATAAGTGGATATTAACCTAGAAAACTGGAATACCCAAAACATAATCCACACATCAAATGAGGTACAAGAAGAAAGGAAGAGTGGCCCCTTGTGCTGGAAAGACTCAGTGAAGCAGTATTTGGCAAAACCAGAACGGGGAAGTGGGAAGGGGTGGGTGGGAGGACAGGGGGAGAGACGGGGGCTTACCGGACTTTCGGGGAGTGGGGGGCTAGAAAAGGGGAAATCATTTGAAATGTAAATAAAAAATATATCGAATAAAAAAATCTAAATAAAAAAATGACAAAAAAAAGAACTCAAGAAGCTAACCACCAAAAACAAAACAAAACAAAACAAAACAAAACAAAAAAAACCCCAAACAACCCAAACAAAAGATGGGGTATAGAACTAAACCAAGAATTTACAACAGAGTAATCTTGAATGACTGAGAAGCACCTAAAGAGATGTTCAAAGTCCTTAGTGATCAGAGAAATGCAAATCAAAATGACCCTGAGATTCCACCTTATACCAATCAGAATGGCTAAGGTCATGTTGGCAAGGATGTGGAGAAAGAGGAGCACTCCTCCATTGCTGGTGTGATTGCAAACTGATGCAGCCACTCTGGAAATCAATCTGTAGGTTGTCAAGAGCCATAATGGCTAATATACTAGCAGGTGATCATCCTGAAATGGCCTGCTTCGGATTATTATGTAATCTGTGGCAGGTGAGCACTCATTAAGCAAGGCTGTGAGGGACTAACTTTAAGAAAGATTCCTGCTATTAATATGCTTTTCCTGTTATTATTAAACATATATAATAATCAGTAAGTAATGGCACACCCCTTTGGGGCAGATCTCTGCAGATCCATGAAGATGTACTGTCTTATAGTGATGCTATGTTGACAAATAGGTGAGTTAAGTTTTAATGATGATCCTATACGAATCCTAAAATTATATCTGTGATTATTAAGCTCTTTTATAGTGGGACTGCTATTAGGTTCTTTTATTATAGTCAAAACTGCAATGAGAACTCTGCCAGTCTCCAAGTGTCACAAGTTAATTGCTCTTAGATGCCAACCAGACTTTCTTCTACTAAGAGCACATTCCAAGAGGTTGTAAAACAATTGACCAAAGGTCATAAAAAGGGAACTAATGATTTATTATAAGTGCTAGGAATGAAGATAAAATATTGACTGGGTTTATTTATATAAAACTTCACTAATAACTTAGTTATGGTTTTAAACTTTCAATGAACCTGTAGAGCTCAGACAGGTGATAAATATTTAGCTAATTACTCTTAATAGATATGCAAGTAAACATTCTCTGTTGTAAATGTCTATTTCAATTTATGATTTTTGTGTGTGTGAACTTGTGATGAACTTTGTAACATGTGATCATGTATTCTGAAAGATGTTTTAGAGCTGAGGACAAAGAAGAGTCAGAACTGAGGAACAGAGGTGAAAAGAACTGAACTGAGAGAGGAACTGAGCTGAGGAGAGGTTTTTTAGTCAGAAGAGAACAAGATTAGAAGGAGAATGCAGAGTGGAGTAATCTCAAAACTATAGGTAGCATAAAAAAAGAGAGGGCTGTGTGCAGAATGCAGAGGAAAAGAGGAAAAAAGATGTTGAAGAGAGCAGAAGGAGCAGGCAGGCTTCTTCTAACTGTGGGACAGAGCGGGTCCCATGGCAAGGAGAAGGCAGGTTTAGTCTTATTAAAAGGAACAAAACTTTTTTCTTACAAGCATGGTTTTAATTCATTTAGCATTAAAAGGGTGGACACCTTTTCTTTCTCTATGTGATAAAGATTGGAGCTCAATGTTCATCCAGAATGAGTGAGTTCTTTCCGCACCAGTGCTTGGTCTTTTGCTCCATATGCATATGTAAGTATGGTTGTGTGTGTAAGTATGTAACCATGAGAATGTATGCATGTGTGTGTAAGTATGTAATCGTGAGATGCATGCAAGCTGGGCCCAACTGAGTTTGTGTGTAAATGTGTAAATGAGAACTCTGCATGCATGAAGCTGTATATGGATTTATGTGAGATTATGCATATTCACTTATATAAAAGTTTTTCTTTCTGCCAGTGTTATTCTCTTCTCCTGGTTCAATAGAAGCTTATTGCTCCAAACTTCCCTCTGGCCCAACAAGCAAGAGGCATCTGGGCAATAAGGAAAAGGCTCTAGCAAATAATCCTTTACTTAATCTCTTGCTGTTTTAGGATGAGATGCTAAGTGCCCAGACTGCAGTCTCTGGCCTCAAAGGAACACAAAAGGCAGGTCAGCTACCTTAGCATAATAACTTAGATAAGTAAACTTTTATTTTTTTAGCAACCCTAAATATCTCATAAGACAAAGTCTTACCCCAGAATTTCATAAGACCAAGTTTTGCCTCCCGCCGCTGCCTAAAGAAGAACTGACAAAAAAGAAGAAACACCTCCCAGAGTATGTTCCTCAGAAAACTGGAAATAGATCTACCTGAAGAGCCAGCAATACCACTCTTGGGAATATACCCAAAAGATGCCCCACCACGCCACAGGGGCATGCGTTCCACTATGTTCATAGCGGCCTTGTTTGTGATAGCCAGAAGCTGGAAACAACCTGGATGTCACAAGACAGAAGAATGGATACAGAAAATGTGGTTCCTTTACACAATGGAATATTACTCAGCTATTAAGAACAAGGAAGTCTTGAGTTTTGCAGGCAAATGGATGGAACTAGAAAATATCATCCTGAGTGAGGTAACTCAAACCCACAAAGGCATGTATGAACTGCAGGGATGAAAATGGAGAGGAACCTGAAGAAAAGAAGGTCCAGCTACAGACCCAAAGTGGGATCCAGTTCAAGAGAAAGTCCCAAGGCCTGACACTATTACTGAGGCTATGGAGCGCTCACAAAAAGGGACCTAGCACGATGGTTCTCTGAAAGACCCAACAAGCAGCTTAAAGAGTCAGATGCAGATATTTGCACCCAACCAATGGACAGAAGCTGCTGACCCCTGTGGTTGAATTAGGGGAAAGCTTGAAGAAGCTGAGGAGGAGGGTGACCCTGTAGGAGGACCAGCAGTCCCAATTAATCTGGACTGCTGAGATCTCTCAAACACTGGACTACCAACCAGGCAGCATACACTAGCTGATACGAGGACCCCAACACATATACAAAGCTTGAAAGGGCAGTTCCTCCCATGTCCTTGTGTTAGTCAACTTCTGTTACTTAGACAAATACCTGAGAGAATCAATTCACAAAGAGAACAAAGGTTTACTTTGGCCCATCGTCATGATGCTCTCATCCATGCTTATAGGTCCCTGGTCAGGGTGCTGGATAGCAATGCTGAAAAATAAGCAGCAGAACAAATAGTCTACTCTATGGGTAGAATGCAAAAGTCAGGAAGAGGAAAGGGTTTGGGACTTATTGTCGCCTTTCAGGGCATATCTTTAATGACCTGAAGACACAGTGGGTTCTACCTCTTTAAAAAAAAATTAAATTTTTATTTTTATAAGATATTTTCTTTATTTACATTTCTAATGTTGACCCCTTTCCTCTTTACCCTCCAAAAATCCTCTATCCCATACCCCTCTCCCCCTGCTCACCAACCCACCCACTCCTGCTTCCCTATCCTGGCATTCCCCTACACTGGGGCATCAAGCCTTCACAGGACGAAGGGCCTCTCCTCTCATTGATGTCTGGCAAGGCCATATATGGCTCTGCTACATATATGACCGGAGACATGGGTCCCTCCATGTGTACTCTCTGGTTAGTGGTTAGTCCCTGGGAGCTCGGGGGGGGGGGGTTCTACCTCTTAAAGATAGGTTTTATATTTCCCCTTTATAGTGGAGACTCTTTGCCACATGATCCTCTGGGGCACATTAAAGATCTAGCATCATACATCTCTTTTTGTTAGAGAGGAAACCTTTCCTTGAAGCCCCCAGCAGTCTTCCTTTTGTTAGTAGTACTGTCTCTATAGCCCTGAGCACTTGTCGGCATGAACATCTTATTAGCAAAAGTGCATGGGTAACAGACAAGAGACAGTCCATCACACCTGTCTCCTCCTCTGCTCTGTCTCTAAGCTAGGTGTCTATAAGTGGATGGGAAGGAGTGGGTGGTGTTTTGCTCGAACATGTGGAGGTTCCTTTCTCTTCCTACTCTAGTCTACTACACACTTTTGGGGGCTCCTAAGATGGCCACTGGTAAACAGGAGCTTGAGACTATGACTTTATGTCATGTGACATAAAGGCAAAGGACACAAGTGCGTTAAAAGGTTGACATACTGACAGGTGAAGGCCAAGGTGTGCCTTGAGTGAAAGGCTGAGGCGTGAGTGGGAACTGTGTGGTCCCTCTGGGCATCAGGAAAACTTGTAAGAGATTCCTGTGATAATTTGCACCAAGGTGTAAAACTGACATGTTACACAAGTATAGACTGTTTCAACTCATATAATTATCCTGATAGTATATAATTATCTCACTTATCTGACCTACTGACCAGGGATGGATGATCTTGATAAGAAAAATGGGCTCTCGGCTTCTGCTGTTGAAATTTGCCCTCTTGGAATAAGACATTGCCAAACTGGATGCTATACTATTTTAGGATGTATTTTGTCATCCTCGTAATAACATACAATTAACTTGCTCATATCATTTGTTCAAGCTCAGTCAAGTTTTTCATGTAGAGTCCTAGCGGGTGCGTGAACGGGATGCAGGCTTTAGGAGTGGAGGGCTGGAACGGGTGTGTGAGATGCAGAAGAGGCTGCCTGGAGTTTTCCTGACATATAATGCACACAAGTCAGTATTTCCTTCCCTTATCTGACCTAATTATTATTTCCCAAAGTTTTCAGCAGAATAGTCCTCCTTTTCCTTTGGAACACCCCTTAATCCCACTCTAAAGGAGAAAGCAGAGAATAATCAAAATTTCAAGATGAAGTCAAAGGAACAGAAAGGCATGTGTGGTGCATGTGCTTGGGGTTCTGAGGTGAGTGAGCACTCCTGTCTGAATGAGGTGAGTGAGTACTCCTGTCTGAATGAGGTTGCTGTGTGGAGAGAGCTAATCAAGGACAGAATCCATACAGAGACTGCATGAGTGCTTAGAGTGTGTGCTGTGGGGAAGCCTTCTGTGGGATGGCTTCTATCTCTGAGGCATGTCCCTCCTCCTTGTTGTAGTATAGTTCCCAGGGACTCTGCTAACTTTAAGGTAGGTTGGCATAGAAGACATCTGTTTTTTCTCAGAAGATTTAAAAAGATTCAAAAAACTGCTATTCTTATATATCAAAAGATTTTCAGGGTTACCCCCATCCTCATTATATGAGTCCACGAATTTTCTGGAAATAGTTGGCAAAGTCATTGATATTTTAGAGAAATAGAAAACACCTTACCAGTATATTGTTCCATTCTGCCTCATTGTTACATGTTATCTTATTTAGTTGGAAATGTTTTCAAAGTTAAGTTTAGGTTCATGTCCTTTGATGAGCCTACTCACTGGAGAGCAGGGAGATCTGGAAAGCCTTGGGAAGAATTCAACCTAAAACTTTGAAACGAATAAATTATGTTTTCAAGGTTTTAGAATACCTGATGACTTCAGGAGCCTAACTTATGTGTGCCTCACTTATGTAAAGAGCTAGTGTCTGATAAATGACAGAAGGGGGAGGAACTGGTAGCAGATGCTTTCACAGTACCCACAACCCTGCTCTGGGGCAGAGAGCAGCTTCCAGGCCCAAGTCCTGTCTGGATCCATAAGCCCGTTCAATTTCCTGGTTTCCATCCCTGTCATACTTGGCCACTACCACCCCCCAAATGAAAGCCAAGTGAGCTCACATCCTTGTGTGGACTCTGACTCCCAGGTTGTTTCCTTCATTTCCGCCCCTGACTCATCCTCCCACTTCTGTGCTCTCTGCCAGCCATCCCAGCAGGTCCTCTGGAATCCCCATCCACGAGACCCACCCTCTCCCACTCTTGTTGGTCACGGATCATTTGTTCCGCTCTCCCCTAGGGACAAGATTCTCTTTCTCCCAAGTTCTCCACCCCTCAAATCAAAGACTTCTGAAGGTTTGGAGTTTTAAAGAGACTTGGGATTTTTACACTTGATCTTAGCCAAAAGGCCGAGAAGCGATGAGACTTGGGATTTTTAGTGACTGAAGTTTTAAAGTGTTTGAATTTGTAAAGACTATAGGACTTTTAAATCTGTAACGTGTTTTCTATTTGTAACATTTATTATTACGAAAACTTGGAGGTGAACAAAAGGAAGTTATTGAAACAATGGTGTGTTGCCTTGTGCCATGTGTACTGGCTAGTTCTATGCCAACGTCATACAAGCTAGAGTCGTTTTGGAAGAGGGAATCTCAACTGAGAAAATTGTCTGTGGGCAAGCCTGTGTTGTATTATTTTGGTTGATTATTAATGTAAGGGCCCAGCTCCCTGGGCAGTGACACTGCTGGGCTTGTCTCCTGGGTGCTATAAGAAATCAGTCTGAGCAAACCACGATGTGGTAAGTCAGTGAGAACACTACTCTGTGGCCTCTGCATCAGCTCCTGTCTCCAAGTTCCTGCTTTGGAGTCCCTGAGTGGACTGTGACCCTGGGAATGTGAACCAAATCAATGCTTTCCTCCCCAGTCTGCTTGGGTCCTGGTGTTTAATCACAGCCATAGAGACCCTAACTAAGATGATCGGCAGCGCGACTGTTCTCTCCCTTCCCTTTTGCTGCTTTATGTTTCCCATTGGTGTTTGCCTACAAAACCCTCCTTCACACAGTCTCATAATAAAATAAAAAATAATCAGAATTGCTGGAATAAATAATTTCAATTCTAGGACTGCCTTGAAAACATAGAGATACATGAAAGGAAGTGTCTCACTGTCATACGGATCTGCCCCTTACTTCCGTAGACTTCAGTGCAGAAGTTCCACAGTGGTGAATTCATCTGGTTGCCTGTCCCACCCTTTGTGGACATTTAGTCTCAACTTCTCAAAGGTGTATTAGGGAAAATGAATGAAGTCCTGCCTACAGAGAGCTCAGAACAGTGGCCGGAGCACCCTGGAACACTCAGGGTGGCTGTCACTCACTGTTAATATCTTTGCTGTGCCACAATCACTTCCCAACTGGTGTCACTCATTACCTCTACTCCCCATACACACTGAGAGAGAGAGAGAGAGAGAGAGAGAGAGAGAGAGAGAGAGAGAGAGAGAGAGAGAGCATGGCATCCCCTGCTTATAGCCTTCTGTCCACCACTGCTCCTCCATCACACGAGGACAATATCAAACCCAAGACACCAGAATGAGGCCAGCTTTGCACCAGGAGGCCGTGAAGAGCTTGGCCCTGTGTGGGCCCGACAGCACCTCCTCAGTGTTCTGTGTTTCCACCCTGCAGGCCTCCATGCTGATCCTTGGATTTGCCATGCTTGCTCCTGCCTTGTAGCATTTGAACTTGTCCCCTACGAGGGACATTCATGCTTCTGCATGGCCTCAGTCTTCCCTCTATGTCTGGTCCAACAGATCCGCCTGGAAGTTGTGAAGTGTGTTACCTTCTTTACTTTCTTTATGGCATTTTCCTTCTGGCCACTTGCTTGGTTTCATGTTCATGGTCCATCTTTCTCTACCAGGTTCTAATCTCCCTAAGAATAGAACTGGCGCTCAGAGCAGAAAACCCAACTTGGTTTAAGAACACTAGTGTCTGAACAGTGAGGAAAGGCATGGCCAGGAATGGCGTTAACCACTGCACCCAGTACAAAGACATATCACTTTCCACCCAGATGCTGCCACCATTCCACCATGCTGCTTAAAAGAACTCCTAGCGTACCAATTAGAATGTAGAATTGTTAGGCTCTGTGACCTGTGAACCTCTGAGCTGATTTTTCTCTATACAAAAGAGATCATGAGTTAGTTTCAACTTCTCCCGTGCCTGTAGGTCATCAAACAAACATCCAAACAAACCTCAAAGGGACCATAGTTTAGGGTGACGTCAACCTTAGTTGAGGTGTTGTGTGGATAATGGCCAGGGACACTGGAAGAAACACAGAGCGATGCAGCGATTGTGTTAATTCTTCCTCTGTACCTTGTTGCGAGAGAAAGCCACACTTTCAAGTCACCAGGAAACCAGGGCTCTCCAGGAGCCTCAATCCTGGCTTCCCTGGCAGGCAGTACTTTTTCTACTCAAATTCAATTAAATCAGCCCTAATGAGTGGGTCTACAGAATGGGAGCTCCTGTTTGCAAGCTCAGGGAATAATAACAAGCCAGCATTAATGAGGATGGTCACTGAAAATGAGAGAACTTCATTCTCCCACCCAGGCAGCAGGTCGAGTTCTGCTCTCAGCCGTCCAGGCTCAGACTTGCAGTTTATAGTCCCTCTTGCAGTAGGAGACACTCAGCAACAGAGCTCCTGGGCTTTTCCTATGTCCTGACTCCTCTCAGTTCAGCCTTCCTGATCTGTGATTCCTCTGGCTGTTGTCACTACAGAAGTTTCTTGATAAACAGAAGCAACCACATTTTAACGGAGATGGTAAAATACCTTTTCTGATTCTGTAGGCACAGGTCGGGGGCAGGAGTCAGAGAGTCTGACACGCAGCTCATGTTTACCCTTTGATCATATGTCATTTTTGTTAGAAGACAGCATATGCCATCCTTTGCTGGGTTTTTAAAATAGATTCAGAGGAAGTGTGGAATTAATCTTAACCTTAAACACATTGAGCCCAGTACTTCCTATCCAACTGGAGAATGCACTATCTAGTTTCCTACACCTCGCCCTTGCTAAGTTTAGGCCCTTTGGGTCAGCTGTTAAGAAGGAAAAGAAGTGGGAGGAGGGAGGGCTTCAGGAGGAGAAGGCACAGCACAACCCAGAGCATCCAACTTACTTCCTCCCCTCTCCTCCTCCCCTCTCTCCCTCCCTCCTCCCTCTCCTCCCCCCTGCTGTAATGTAATCAGGCTGGAAGGGAGGGAAGGGCCCTTGTGATTTTCAGTATTTCACAGAGGGATTGGGACATTTCTCTTTTTCACTGAATTCCACTTCATCGATGTATCTCTATGAGTGCTGAAAATCATCCTACTGACAGCACATATCCTGATGGTCTTGCTATTCCCTAGGAAGGACAGCTTTGCCTTGCTTCTTAAAAACTGCCTCTAAGAAGAAAGTAAGCACATAAAGTCTCCATTTTATCTACCCTCCCTGGCAGGGGGAGGAGGTGCTGAGCAACAGTGCTTGAAGAATTTGTCTTTCCAGATTGATTCATTTATTTATTCACGTACTCACTTTATATCCCAGTTGTGGCCCCCTCCCTCCTCTTCTCCTACTCCCACCCTCACAACCCCACCCCACCCCAATTACTCCTTCTCCATTTCCTCAGAGAAGAGGAAGCTCCCTTTAGGTACCACCCCACCCGGGAACATCAAGTCACAGCAAAACTAGGCACATCCTATCCCACTGAAGTCTGAGCAGGCAGGCAGCTAGGGGAGGGGATCCAATAGCAGGCAACAGAGACAGATCCTGCTCCAGTTGTTTGGAGATCCACGTGAAGACCAAGATGCACATCTGTTGCACATCTGTTGCACATCTGTTGCACATCCGTTACAGATGTGTAGGGGCCCTTGGTCCAGCCATGTTCTTTGGTTGATGATTCGTGGGCCCAGGTTAGTTGGCTCTGTTACCTTGTGGTGGTCTTGACTCCTGGAGCTCACTCAATCCTATCCCCTACTATTCTACATGACTCTCAAGCTCTGCCTGGTGTTTGGCTGTGGATCTCTGGTTTCTTCATTTAGTTAAAGTTGTTGAAAGGATTCAGTTGTAGCCAAGTCAGTCAATAGTCTTCCATCTTTAAAGATATTTATACTTTAGCTCAAGAAGATGACATTCAGAAGCTGTTGTATCTTCAGCCTGCTTTTCCCAGAGCTGAGCCCTGTGCTGCAGCTTCAGCTGGCTGTTCAACTGATGCTACTTGGAGTGATGCTGTGTTAGAGTCTGCTGCATTAGGGTCTGGGTACCCGTTGGGGGCCAGGAACCATCTAGTGCAGGTGAACTAATCCCATGAAGTGGACCTAGTCCTGTGTTTCAGTGGAGGGTGGGACTTCATAGATCTTCCCTCTCTTTCAGCTGCCCCTAGTTTCCCAGGCCCCAGCCTGGATGCCCACCCTTCTACTCAGAGACCAGGCATCCACTCTTCACTGAAGCACAGAACATCACAGAGTTCTAGGAGTTTCTAGCTTCCTAGACAAAGAGCTTCAATGAAACCTGGAGAGGAGTTTGTAAACCAAACAGCGGAGGGAGAAGCAAAACCTGCCTGCCACTAGTGAGCAACATGACCTGGTTTGTGGAAATTTTAAAAACCGCATAGTGAAAATTGTAGGGAGACTAGAACATGAGCTCTTATGGGTCTATCATCCAACTTCCATAACCACCAGCTCTCGCTTGCTTGCTTATGAATACCCTCTCCCCATGTATTTTGTATGTGTGTGTGTGTGTCAGGTAGAATTTTACCTTCATAGCATGGGAGCCTTACCTTTTCCCACATCAAATAGGCAAAAATAAATTTCATAAGTGAATACATGCCGAGGTTTTTGGTTGAGATCCCTTCCCACTCTTTGTAAAGGCCCTGAGAATGGAGACTGCAGAATGCTTCAATTAAATGCTAGTAAATGCAGAAAATGACCCCTCCCCAAGTCCTCGCATCCTCCTCATCAGTGGCTTTCAGCCACTTCCTTCTGTCTGGTTGGATTCTTAAACGTGTCCCCAGTGGGCTGCTAGTGACGTCTGTGCTGCTTGGCAGGTCTGTCTGCCTCTGGCACCCACACACTTCAAGGAAAAGCTTCCTTTGGGCATTTGAGACCACTGGGGCTCAAACTTTTCTTAATTGCTGTATTTTCATTGAATGTCCTTTTGTCATGGAGCAATGACCCATTTTTTTTTTCAACCACAGGCCTGATGGGATCTGATGAGCTGCCAAGTCACATTGGTGGGATGTGACTCAGAGAAGGGAGCCACACGCATGATAACTCGGTGGCGTTTGTCCTGATGAAATACTTTCATTTTATAGACTGTTTGATTACCGCTATTACTGCAAAAGATGAGCTCATGGCACCTGTTCTGATTCATACGATAATAAAATAGGAGAAAATAAACCAAATCTATAAAATCATATGACTATTTCATGCAAGTATTTCTTGGCCAGGTGCCATTCTTGGTTCTAAGGCATAAGCAATGAAGTTTGAATGAATCAGGAGAGAGTGAGTGTTGTGCCCATGTTCCTGTCCCTGCAATTGGTTTCAATTTGTCATTCTTCCTCCCCTTGCTGCCCCCCCCCCAATTAAATCAGAATACACTTAGGAGAAAGATGCTTATACCCAATAAAGGCTTTGAAAATAGAACTGAGAAAGATAGGCCTTGCAAATGTGAACATGCGAGATTGAGCATCACGCTAAAGGGTCCCCGTGGGCAGAGCACATGCGCCTGGATCCTTTCCTGACCCTTCTCCTGCTTCTCAGCCAGTTGGCTTCCTGTTGGCTTCAGGTAATGGAAAGATTATAGAGTGGGAAGAGAGGATAAGCCTGATATGTTGGTTTCCTGTGGCTAGTGTTGCAAATGACTACACACACACACACACACACACACACACACACACACACACACACCTACCAAATGGCTTAAGCTACACAAAGTTATCATTTTATGGTTTGGGAGGCCAAAAGTCAGAAATTTATCTTCAGAGACTAAACTCAGTAGGGCTAGCCTCATGCAGGCTCTAGAGATACCCCTCCCCACACACACCTCCTGCCCGGCTACCCACATTCTTCCACTTGTGACCACACAACTCTAGTACTGCCTTCACTGACCTCCCTGCCTCTCTGTTATCAGGTCCATTGTGATGACAGTGGGTTTCTGAAAAACTCTGCACGGCTCCCAGGCTGGCTCATCAGCCTCTTGTCACATGTCATTTCTTTTTCAGCCACTTTAGCAGCAGATACCCCTCCCCGTTACTGTTTGACAAGCTGAAGTGGTTTTCTGGTTTCTGGACAAGGGGAAGTGATGGTGCTTGGGTAGTCTTTGTGGGGACAGAGCAGGGAGATGCAGGGATGTCTTAGCCCTCGGGTAATTATGAGCAGAGGCTTAGTTTTCCATTTGCCAAGAGTTTTGCCCCCCCCCCCTTTCAGGTAAGCATTCGTGAATGGAGAGGAACTATCTGGAGGACGCAGTCGCTCGGTAGTGGAGGCAGACATTCTGGGTCTGTGACTCAGAGCAGTTCGGTTTCTTGGTGAAGCTAGTGGGTGCTCCTGACAGAGGTTTTGAACCATACTGGACTACTGAGGAGAGGCTGGCAAGAGCACCTGTGAGGAGGGGCTTGACTTCCTGCTGGGGCTCTTAGCCTTCCATTTCCCCATGCACCCCCTTTATGATCTTCAGCAAATTACTGGGCTCTCTAGCATGTGCCCATGAAAATGGGACAAGGTCACACAACATTAAGGCTGGCACTGAGGCTAAATGAGGTAATGCTTAGAGAAATATTAAACACATGTATGTCTTCAATTCAATAAAGAGTTCTAGAAATCCTCAGCCCTATCCATGGGCTGTTTACTGTCCTAAGTCATTGCTTTCCTGAATCTTTTAGCCTACAGGAATATAGAGACATCAAAGTCCATCTAATTACAAACTGGGCTTAGAAAGAAAACTAGGGATGGGGAGACAGAAGGTGCACAGGTTTTCTAGGGTGAATGGCTTGGATTGTGCTAAATGACTGACGTTAAGCTGATGTGTCTGGACTAAAAAGAGGAAGGAGACAGCGGAGGATGAGGATGAAGGGCCAGCAGGGCCAGACACAGTGGGCTTGGTAAGGGCATCAGGTTTTATGCTGGGAGTCTGGGGAGGCTGCTGAAGGTTGTTTGGCAGCAAACATATATGTATAGGATGAAGACTTAGGAAGCATCACTGTTAATGGCTCATGGAGACCAGATTGGAGAGGTACAGGATGAGGTGGGGAGAGAAGTGTCTGTACTGCTTTGGTAAAAGCCCAGATGGTGCCTGGAGCAGGGAATGTGCAGTGAGGGAGAAGCTGGAGTCCAAGAAGACCAAGAGCACAGCGAGCACCTGGATTGATTGACCAGGGAACAATTGCAACTTGTCCTGTTGTGTGTTGGACACAGAGGGACAGCAGAGCTTTGGAGACATCTCAGAAAAGATGTTCCCAGCCATGGGAACATCTGTTATGGGGCTAGAAATGTTGTACATACTGACTTATAAACAAGGAAACCCTCTGACCTGACAAGCTAACACTTACCAAAGTATTAGTCTGCACCAGATAAGGCTCTGTTACTGTACTAACTCCTTTAATATCTGGAACAGCCTTGAGAGATGTTTTCTCCATTTTACAAATGAGGAAACAGAGGCAACAGAACTATCCTAGACCTTGCTCAAGGTCAAACAATTACCAAGACTTAGAACCAGGATCCAAACCCAGGCCAGCACTAGTGTAGTATTTCTGACCACTTCAGCACACCATCTCTTGGTGAGTGAATTGGCGTATTTTCAGGACCTCCATTGATTCTATTACAGGACTGGGCTCTAATCATGGGGTCTTGGCTGCTGAAGCTACCCCATCAGTTTTCAGGGTTCAGGAGATGTTGGTGTTTCTGGTTGCCATGGTTTGCATAATACACATTCCTCACCTGCTAGAATCTCCTGCACTGAGCAGCAGCTGCCAGTGGCTGCAGAGTGACACATGCCAGAGCCCCAGAGAAGCACGTGCAGGGGAGGCTGCAGTGGACAGCTGCAGGCGGTGATTATCTTTTCAAGCCAAAACATGTTTGAAATGTTGGGGTTACAGCAGGGCTCTGCCTCTTTCAACAGGCAAGAGGCTGATCCTCCCCTTAAACAAGGCAACTGCTGCCTATAGTAAAACTTCAGTTATTGTCTGTAAGCCAGAAACACTTGGCTCCACCCCCTTCACTGCACCCAGAAAGTGCAAAAGATGCGTTGCCATGGCAAAAGGTCTACCAACTTCCTCTGCAACCCTAGCAGTGGCTTAGCCTGGCAGGATGCCTTCAGTGAGCAATCCCCTCCTGCTGCGTGGGTGCTGTCCCATGCCTAGAGTGGGTGGAGCCCCGGGGTAAATTATATAAACTTCGAATCAGAGATATGTGTAGACAGCTCTTGTCTCTTGTCTGTGTTTTACTATAGCACAGGTCATGTCCTTTCCTGGAGCGTTGTCACAGCTGGTAACTGCTTCAGCCCAGTAGCTTAAAGCCCCATAAAATGATTAGATAAGTAAGTATGAAGGTGGGATCAGGGTTGCCAGTCTAGTGGCACAGCTGAAGCACAAGAAAGGCAGTCTGCACGCACACAGAGGGAGGAAACACGCCCTGGATCCAGCACCTCCTGCCAACCAAGGGGTACTCAGCGCCTTCACAAGGAAGAGAAGAGTAGAAGTGCTTTCAGGCATCCTTGTGCCTTGCATATCCTACCACTTCTGAAGCTCTTTCACTATCTACAGCTGAGCCACTTGATGAAAATTGATGTCAGAGGCTGGGGCATGGCTCAGTTGATGAGGAGATTGTCTAGCATGCTTGAAACCCCAGAGTGGATCCACAACCTGGTATAAAACTGGGTATGGCAGTGCACTCCTGTTAGAGGCAGAGGCGTGAGGACCACAGTTCTAGGTCAGGCTTAGTCACTGATTTGGGGTCCAGCTTGGGCTACATGAGTCCCTATCTCAAAAGAACAAACCGACAAATGAAAAACAGCAAGGAAAAGAAAGAAGAAAACCAGGGTGCAGAAGGCATCTGAAACAACACTTTCAGAAAGCAACAGTTGTGCATTTATGTGTGCTCATTGCGAGGGCAGCTTCAAAGCAAAGGAAAGGACAGACCTTCCCAGGCCTTCCCAGGTCTGCCTCTGGAAGATTATCGTGATAAATCCAAGGCAAAGTGACTGGAGACACAGTGAACTGAGCTGCTGGCTGTAATGAGCTTCCAGAAAACCTGGCAGAGCTCGGAGAGAGCTGTAAATGGAGAGAGAGGAAGACGTATGGTTAGCAACCATAGCCCTTCAGCTAGGGTCTGACCTCCACAGTTCCTTCCAGGGAACCCAAGTTGTCTTCAGAAGGAGGAAGGCTTCAATAGGATACATCGATTAGCAAGAAGGAGATCACATGTTAAAGGGGGTGTCACTTTGAAAGTTGAACTTATCAACAGTGGGGTTTTTCTCTTACTGAAAGGTTTTATTTCTCAAACTATAGCTTACTAAGCAGTTGCTGTGTAAAAGATATGCAAAGACAATTTGATTTTAAGTTTTCTGTGTTGGGGGACTTGATGTCGAGTATCCTTTAGATATAGCACTGTATAAAAGTTGCCTCTTTTCATAGCAATACTAACAGAAGTAAAAGGAGGGTGATGGGGGATAAGTGTGAGAAAGTACAAGAGGCAAAGGAAACATCAGAAAATGTGGGCCAGACTACATGGTTCACACAGCTAGACAGAACGTTTTAAATGTGTATTTTCCTTTTTAAGATGCTTTAAAATGTTTTTATGGGCATGTGTTTATTGCAAATGGTGTGGATTTCATAAGGAATTTATTCCAGATGTTTACCTCCATATCCTTCCTTTTCCTTTCTCCCCTGTAACACCCACCAGCCTTTTCCCTCCTCCAGCTTCACGTAGGCTCCTACAGTATATATATATATATATATATATATATATATATATATATATATATATATATATATATATATGTGTGTGTGTGTGTGTGTGTGTGTGTGTGTGTGTGTGTGTGTGTATGTGCTTGTAACATGTATAACATATATATGTTATAATTTAATATCATCCTATAAAAATCTAGGACCTGAATGAAAGAGCATGTGAAATTTGTTTTCCTGAGTCTGGTTCTGGTTTATTTTACTTAATATGATGATTTCAAGTTAAACCTATTTCCCTGAAAATAATAAGATTTTTTCCGTTTATAATTGAATAAAATAACATTACCCATGTAGACTTAATTTTTAAAATATGTTTTTAATTGAAATATAATGATTCCATTTCTCCTCTTTCTTTTTTCCCTCTAGTCTCTTCCAGGTAACCTCCCTAGAACTCCTTCCATTCTCAAGTTGATAGCCTCTTCTTCTTTGACTATTATTGTCAAATACATACATGTATTCATATGTTATTTATGTATTCACAAATATATATATATATATATATATATATACTTACATATGACTTGATAAACCCATTTTGCCGTTGGTGTGTATATGATCTCAGGGATGACCATTCTGTATTAGACAACCCAAGGCTCGTCCCTGGGAAAAGCTAATCCTCGATCTTTCACTGTCAAGAGTTGCCTGTAGTTCTTTGTTTAGGTGAAGGACCCCATGGAATTTTTGCCTTTTCACATTAAATCCATTGATACTGCCACTGATCAGGTCTTGTCTATGCAGCCATTTCTAGGAGAGACTATTTCATGGGAGAATTCCTGCTATCTGGCTTTTACAATCTTTTCACTCCTTTCTGCAACGTTCTCTGAGACATACAGGAACTATAGTGCAGGTGTAGCTACTGGAGTTAAGTTTCCCACAATCTGTTGATCTCTGCATTTATCCAGTCATGATTTTTTTGTGATGGTCTTCAATTGCTATAAAGACAGGCTTTTTTTTTTTTTAAAGGAGGGGTGATAGTTAGACTTGTCTTTGGTTATAAGATAGAAGGGGGAAGAAAATAATCATGGAAGGCAGAAGAAGGGAGGAACCTGGGTGGGAGAAGAGAGGAGGAGGGGAAAGGGAAACAGGATTAGGTATGGAAGGGGGGCCAGGAGAGAAGCCCAGAGGGCCAGGAGAATGAATGGAAATACGCAACTTCAGGGAAGGGGATGGTAGTGGGACTCTATGGACAGTATCAGAGACTTGGAAGGTGAGAGACTATTATGACTCAATGGGGGTGACCTTATCCAAAAATGCTCAACAATGGGGAGAGGGAACTCAAAGAGTCCACCTCCAGGAGATAGGCAGGGCCTCAAGTGAAGGGAATGGGTTACTAACTCACAGTCAAACCAGAACTGTTTCTGTCTAAAAGAACTGCAAAGATGAAAATGGAGAAGAGACTGAAGAAATGGTGGTCCAATGATGGGGCCAACTGGGGATCCAGCTACTGGGGAGGGGAGGGGTGGTGGGAACCAAGCCTGACACTATTACTGATGCTATGATGCGCTTACAGACAGGAGCCTGGCTGTTCTCTGAGAGGCCCTACCAGTCTCTGACTGAGACAGAAGCAGATACTCACACCACTGGACTGAAGAGACCCCTGACTTCAGTTGAATTAGGGGAAGGATTGAAGAAGCTAAAGGGGAGGGTGACCCCATAAGAAAACCAGCAATCTCAACTAACTCAGACCCCAGGGAGCTCCCAGATACTGAGCCACCAACCAGGAGCATAAATAGGCTGGTGCCAGAGGCCCATATATAGCAGGCCTGGTCTGGCCTCAGTGGGAGATGATGTGCCTAATCCTTGAGAGACTTGAGGCCCCAGGGAAGGGGGAGGCCTGGTTGGGAGGAGGAGCCCCCTCTCAGAGGCAAGGATGAGGAGGAATGAGATGAGGAACTGTAGGAGGGGGGACTGGGAGGGGGCAACAGCTGGAGTATAAATAAATAAAATAATTTTAAAAAATAAAGAAAACAATGCAAACAAAGAAAAAAAAATAAAATTAGAAAGTATCAAGAGATTATGCTAGCAATGTGAGAGCAATAAGTTCTATAGAACAATACCCTTGATGAACATAGATGCAAAAATCCTCAATAAAATACTAGCAAACCGGATACAAGCACAGACCAAGGAGAATCCACGGTCCTTTCCAGCTGCAGCATCTATGGACTACAACAGTTACCAGTGTGGCAAGATATTCATAATGACGCAATAAGTAGCACTCACACACTGTTGGCTACCAACAATTCTCTAATTTGACTTTGCACCCATCCACCAAGAGGGGAATCATGCCTGGTGCTGGAAACCTAGCCAATTTCCCAGGGCCAGTGAAATCATGGACCTTAGAAAAATTTTATTTAATTTTAAGGTCTGTAGTTCAAGCCAAAATTCATATATCCCAAGCCAATCTGCTTCCTACCTCTGTCCTTCAATTCCTCAGTATGTGTCTCCCAAAGGAACCATTGTTATCAGTGGCTTGCATATCTCTCCAGAAAGAGAAACATATGAAGTAGTGTGTGTGTGTGTGTGTGTGTGTGTGTGTGTATGTGTGAATGCACACACAAGCACATGTGTGCATCAAGGGATGCTTTACACAGTGTTCTAAGAATGTCATTTTAGAAAAATTTTATACCATTGCTTAATTAAATGTATTAAATACTACTATAGTATTGATATACAACATTCTTATCCATACTATACATTATACATACATACATATGCATATACATATAATTTATAGAGATACTACACTTTCAGTATATGCTACATATGTGTGATACTAGGCTATATTAAGATAAATTATTGTCTGGATACTTTAATTATAAATGAATTATTTCAATGATCTATTTAAGCTCAGACTGGTTTAATTTGACATCACTCTTTTTTTTTTTTCTGTCAGAATGTAAAATCTCCTAGGGACAAGAACTGTGTTTGTCAGTGCAACCCACAGCATTTAGAACACCCATGTGCTGGACAGTTTTTATGTCAACTTGACACAAGCTAGTGTCACCTGAGAGGAGGGATCCTCAACTGAGAAAATGGCAAGCCGAAGTAGTGCTTGACTTTAAGTTTTACAGGAAATTTTTAAGAACGTATTTAAAATCCTTTATTTACATTTAAAACATTACATCATTTTCCATGATAACAGCAATTCACACAAGCACACACTTCAAGCAGGAAAACAACATGAGGTGTCACAGCTGCTAGATATAGCAAAGCACCCACGCAAGGTGTTTTGATATCTTTTCTCTATACATATTTTAATGTACTTATGATTTACTTTCCCATAATTTTTTTTGTCCTGCTTTATTTTCAGAAATCTATTTTTCCAAATGAAAATTGGAAAACGTTTCTAAACGTAGCCTTAATTCTCTGATCCGCTTGCCTCCATCTACCAAATGCTGAGATCGCAGGTGCGCACCACCATAGGTGGCTTTTATGTGGCGCTGGCTACTGAACCAAGGACTTCACATTTCAGGCAAGCGCTCTACCTACTGAGCTACAGCTCTCGACCCTCATAAGCATATTTTAAAATGTTGCCCTGAAATGGAAGCATATTTTTAAAATTCTTTTTATTAGTAATATTTTATTTTTATTTATATTAATCATTTTATTTGTTTACATTTCAAACGATATCCCCTTTCCCAGTTACCCCTCCACAACCTCCCCATCATCTCCCCCTTCCTCCTCCCCTTTGCCTCTATGAGGGTGCTCCTTACTAACATACATTCCTCTTTTGTCTTCCTGAACATGTGGGCTTTATCTTTTTGCATTGACTTGATATGAGAATAATGTTGAGAGAAAGGCAGGAGTATCTCAAATTGCCGATGTTCCTGCAGATAGGACCATGGTGCAAAGGAGGAAGAGATTGCTACACTTCTCTGGTCACTTCCCTCTCTGTATCATATGGTGCAGCCTGGATGCTCCCAGACTATACTGTGTCTCTGGTAGAAAGAAACACTACTTCTTTCCTAGGCAGTCAAACATGAATAGGTGGCTCAGAGGCTGCAGGGGATGTAGATAGCCAATGAGAGCGTTCTATTTATGTCCAGAGGAGAAAAGAGACAGAAAAGAAAGAAGAGAAGAAAATAAAAGATTGGAATGTGAGCCCCAATTTGCTATGCCCTCTGTGAGCTGAGGGTACAAACAGCCTTCAGCAGGCTCCTGGTCCTCTTTAGTGATTCTCCTTTGGGACCATAAGGAGGAGCTGTTTGGGCCAATGTGGTAGTTTAAGCTAATTAAGAGGGAGAGGTGGATGGTCAAATCAGATTTTCATTTTTATTTTTAAATGCCTTGTTGGCACTTTCTAGAATACCTCTGTCCTTGCCAGGGGTCCATCCTGAGTTCAAGAAAAGTGAGCCTGGACTGGGTTTGTTATGGAAAAATGAAGTAATTTTGCAGCAAAACCTAGAGTGGACTATAAGGCTGTATAGAAGCTATGATGACTGCTTAGAGATAATCATCTACTAGGAACCAATTCAGTCTGTTCAGCCAAGGACTCAGCACTTAGTCAAGCCAGGAGATGAGACTGAGTTGGACTAGTGGCATCTGCTTCACTGGGTGCCAGAAAGGGCAGAGTAGCCTGGAGCCTGCTCCAGAGATCAAAGGAGGAAGCCAATACTATGCTCTAGGAGACCTTTCTTTTCTGGTGTCAAAGAGGAGAGAAATTGTCCTATAACCAGTTAGCATCTGAACAAGGGAGACGGGGAGGGAACTTTAGAAATGATTTAGCCTTGCTCTTTAAAGACACTGCATAATGCCTAAGTTGTGGACACAAATTAATATTTAAATGAGACAAGACAATCAGTTAATTCCATCTTCCCCAAAAAGAAATATAAGACTAAGCAACTGCAGGGTTTTTTGGGGGCACATAAATGATGTAATGTAAATCAAACTACTAAGTATTGGTAGTATCTCTTTTCAAGACTCATCCATGATGCATTTTCTTAGTGACCTCAGATTGAAACTTGAGTTATTAGAATTAGAATTAGTGCATTATTAGAACTGTTGCATGAACATCTTGCTTCGTTCATATTAGTTGTCTGAAGCAATTACTAAATAAGCAACAGTTAAATAAAACCGTTACTGGGAGTATAGACTTGCTGAAGAAGGAGATCTGAGTGTTCATATGGTAAGGTAATGATTTCCTTCTTATCATGAATGAGTCCCTGACATCACGGACTAATGGCCTGGAGCAACAAATGAGATCCACCACTTTCTCTTCTGTAAAAGTAAATATAATGTTACAAGCCTGGGAGGCAAAGACAAGAGAGAAAGGGTCAAGAACACAATTGAAAACCAGTGCCAGCTCAGAGAAATGGCCAAGAGACTGTTAGGTCCAAGTGGAGATTGCAAAGGATTTTGTTTCTGTTCTGTTACATGTATTCTGCTATTGTCCCAGTCTCTGTAAGGCCTTCTATTCACACAAAAATATCAATGATAGTTTTACTTTGTTAGATTATTGGGTAGTGAATATTAAGGGAAAGGGTCAAACTAAATATTTGGATCAATACTATGAGGAATAGGTATCACAGAATTGACATGGTTAGGTAATCCATCTCAAGTCAGAAAGAAAGCATTACAGCATAAGAGGGAACTTGGAGCTGGGAGTGACTAGAAGAAGATCGACACCTTTCTCCCAAGTCAGAAGTGGTCCAGAGGCGTGGAAAATTCCTAGTCAGCAGAGCAGGGCAATGAATCAGTTTATTGAGTTACTAGAGCTTGGGAGACACCAGTTGACAAGTGGTGATTTATGTTTATCTTTGCTAGCATCAGACAGTGCCAACTCAGAGAGTTGCTTCCCTTCAATTATTCCAAGTCTTCCTTGCTCTTCAGTGTCCTTACCACAGGATAAAACCCACTCTGGGGTGGAGATACTTCCTGGGAGCAAATAGAGGAATATAATCTTAGGGATTCTACCATATTCATTTTAGAATTTAATAAGCCAATTGACTCTTCCAAGATGACTGTTTTCTTCATAATCTATGCCAAGTCTAAGTTAATTTGACTATTCTTACCAGGAAACAAACAAGTTTCATGGGGGACCTTAAGTCTACTTCTTGGTTCCAGCCTAAAATTGATCTCATAGATACTCTGCATTAGTTATTTTTCTGTTGTTGTTATAAAATACCATGACCAAGGCAACCTATAAAAAAAAAAGCATTTAATTGAGCATATAGTTTCAGACTTTCAGAGTCTATGGCTCTGCAAAGGCATGGTGGTAAGAACATCTGAGAGCTCACATCTTGATCTGCAAACAGAAGACAGACAGAGCATAATGGGAATGGTGCAAGTCTTTCGAAACCTCAAATCACAACCTCAGTGATGATTGTTTAGAACAAGGCTACACCTCCTAATTCTTCGCAAACAATTCCACCAACTGGGTCCAAATATTCAAGGGTATAAGCCAGTGAATGGCCACTCTCATTCAAACCATCATATATTCCAACTTAGCCAGTTCCCTGAGGGTTCTACCTCACATGAGACACTTCTCTTAGAAAGTTATTCTCTTGTCATTGGTACTCACTCCTTTTATGATATAGTAGCCTTATCTATTCTTCATCGCATGCATTTGAGCCCTTCCTAGACGTGTTGCTTTGGTTTCTTAACAAATCCTACTCATAGTGGCCTCAGGGATGGTCTCTCATTTTCTTCCCTCCTCTCCTACCCTCTCCTCTTCCTTATTTTATTTATTTCCTCTCAGTTTTGCTTAGAGGCTCTTCACTCATCATTTTCAATACAAGTCAAGCCTGCCTGGCTCATAGCTATGTTCGTTATCAATATAGCAAACAAAGCCTGTACTGCTCATGCATGCAGTTCCCTTCAAAGTGAAAATGCCTTATGGTATAGGGCACTCAAAGCATTTTAAAAATTGAAAAAAATAGACAAGTCATCATATCCCATGATATCATCTAAACAGGGCTGTTAAAAATAGGCTCAAATGCTGTAAAACAGAGGATATTACAGAGTATCACACCCAAACAATTAAACTTAATTTTTTAAAATGACTAAGTTTTATAAACTGCTGATGCGTTTGACTAGAATATCACAGTCAATTTCACATTTCTTCATTCTTGCCCTATGCATCAACTACTTGGCAGAGCAGGATGATAACTAAAGATCCTGCCCAGCTCTGCCCAGTTCCCTACACCTGCCAAAAAGCCTAGAGTTGAAAGGCGCCTGATAACCTGACTACAAGTAACCTGAAGCCTGGTACAATCGTTTGACATGAGGCTCTTGGGAGGATGGTAATAAACCTAGTTGGCAGGCTGCCACTTTCCTAGCAATGGAGCATGGGGATAGAAAATGTAAAGGGATATTAGGAATAAAACCACAGCGAGTTCTCTTTGTTGCTTTCATGTTGTTCAGAAAGCAGAGTGGGAGCTGGGAGGGGGGCGCACAGAGATGGGAGAAAATCCTACCTAATCTGTAGGGCAAGTGTCCATAGGAAGGGTCCCTGCTTTGAAATGCAGTGCGGATATTTTCAACAGATGAACATATGCTTCTCTCTCTCTTTCTCCTTCTCTTCCTCCCCTCCTTCCTTCCTCTTTCTCTTTTTCTCCTACCTTACCTTTATTCCTTCCTCCTTCCTTCCCTTCCTCCCTCTCTTTTTTCCTTTCTTCCTTCCTTCCTTCCTTCTATCCCAGTGTCACCTGAATTTAGTGATGGTTGAGACCTTTATACTCTACTGGCCTTAGCATTTCAGATAATATACAATATATAACAAGACGAACTATTGAAAAGGACATGAGATTTCAATCATCTTCTTTATGGTAAATGGGATTTCATGTCATTACAAAAACTGGTGAGACAAATAAGGCAGATATTTTTTCAATCTTCCCTCCCATTCATTCTACAATTAAAGAATCTGAGATCCAGCGTTTCATTTTCTCAATGTAAACAGATAACAGAATCAAATCTCATGATTCCCCAAGTGGAAGTACTTGGTTTTTCTATCACTAAGTATCTATTCACACAGACTTTCAGAACATTGATAAGAATTTGATCATATGAACTCTTCCCATAACCACAGATGTCTCTGTCATAGAGTGAAATGTATAAACGGGTGGATAGAGAAGCCATCTGTGAGTAACAATGGCATGAACTGTAACAAACATGTCAAATGTATAGCAGGGTCAGGAGACGACAAAGGCAGAACAGATAATGCCTTTATTCATGATTTGCTCAGTCTTTATCCCATTCTTTAGAGATGGGGAAGGATTAGGAAATAACTTAATGGGTGCTCTTGGAGACATGTGAACAAGGAAGGTGTCATGGAAATGTTGAGGCTACAGCATCTAATTGTCCATGAGAGAATGGAGGGAAATCTGTGATATAAGGAGAGGGGTCTACCAGGCATATACATAGAATGGAATTAAGGCACACACAGTAGGTCTGCAGTGTTGTGTATGTCATAGGGAAGTAACACTAGACAAGGATCAGCTTGTAAGATCTTTGTAGACTAAGCTAAGGGATTTGCAATTTATTCTTTAGAGGGACCACCAGAGGATTGTAAATAGGTAAGTTGACTTAGAGTCAACAAAATGGTTATTTGATATAAGCCTTTTGCAACTCAATGTAAAAATTTATCTCTGGAAGATAAATTTTCACACAGTTGGAGCAATAGCTTAGAAGCTTTAATGTACACCAGAATTACCTGTGGAGTTTGTCAAATATACAGAATGTTAGATAACATCTCATATTTCTGATTGACTGGCAACTTGGGGAATTTGCATATTTAAAGAATCTTCACGTGATATCTAAGTTGATCACCTAGGGTCACATTTAAGAAGTGCATTAGTGTTTTGGTGAAGGATGTGGTAAAGGAGCTCTAATTTATCACTAACACAAAATCAGAACAAGCTTCATTTATTCTGTCATTGAGGTTATGATAAAAGTTTTTCACTCTTCCCCCTTCTTTTCCTTTTCCTCTTCCTCTTTTATTCTTTTAAAATCTGAACAAAGGGTGGTAACCATCATCTGCTTTGATGGAAAAGTGATGTATTCACAAGGCTCTAGGCTCACTGCTCTACAAAGCCAGCTGATGGGCCATGACTCACCCCCAGCATGCATGTTAACATCCTAGGGGGAGTTGGGCAAACAGCTGGCCCTTTTGAGCTCACATCTTGGAAACCTTCCGCTGTTCTTATTATCCCAGTAGCTTAGCTAGAGATTTATATAAATTGTAAGATTGCCACTATAATTCTGTGGTGTTGGCGCAATCCTAGGGGGAGGAAGTATGTAGCAATCTGCGTTATGACTGAGAATCATCTGACAATCAGGTGGAAATAGAAAACTGGGAGTTGAGTGATGACGCAGTATAGTCCAGAGTGGGGAGCCGGCTCCAGAAACGGCAGGGATTTGTTGTAAAGTAGCTGTCTTCCTAAAACTCTCTCTCTAGACCCCTGCAACAGGGCCTGGAATCCTTTGTCTCCATTACAGACAGTATCTGAACACCTCAACAATGGTTTCGGGTGAGTCTTCCAACATCAGCTGTGCCTCACCCTCTCTGACCTTCAGTCTGCAGTCTCCCTGCAAGGAGTCTGTTTCATGAAATATTCATGGAGAAGATTACTCCAGGGCAATGCATACAGAATGAACAATGCTGCTTTGATGTGTTAAGCTATCTTCCTTCCTTAAAGATTGCCAGGCAAAAAAAAAAAAAAATAGCCATTAAAAAAAAAGCATTCTTAGGAAGGATGCCGGCTTGATTGGCACCAGTACTCAAATATGCATGGCAGACCTGAGATCTTTCTTCTTGTGAGTAGCAATAAAACAGTGTTCCCTGATAAATCCTGCAAAAGCATCGACATGGGCTGAGTGCTCTGCTTGCAATACACGGAGCAATGCTATCCCTCACCTGAATGACTGAAGCTGGCTAATATGTGCATGCCTCTGGTTGCTGTATTTGTACTCCAGTTTCTTTAGAGCAAGGGTTTTCAATTGCTATGCAAGGCACACAGGTAGACTTGAATCCATCATAGGCACAAAACTAAATTTTCCTTAGCAGATGAGAAAAATTTTGACTCCAACCAAACAATAGTAGTAGTAGTAGTAGAAGTAGTGGTGGTGGTAACGGCGGTGGCAGCAGCCATCTAACCCTTCCTGCAAGGTACACTCCTCTCAGCACTTAACAAACATTAATGCATTTAATCCTCACAAGAAACCTTACGAAATACACTGTTGTCCATGCCATGTTCAGATAAGGGAACTAATGTAAGGAAGACAGGGAACTTGCCTACCCACCCACGAGCTGTCAGTGGTGGCTGGGTTTCAGGACTCCTGCTCTCTCTGGATGAAGTGCTAGAATGTTAGAAACAGGTTCCCATATTTTGCTTGCTCAGACACTTCTGCCTGTCCTCCATGATCCGGTTTATGTTCCTTCATTTCTGCAGGTCTTCGTGCTTTTTTCTAACAACTCCCGCAAGAAGAAGCTGCTGCTCTGTCTGTGCTCTAGAACCTTCTCACAGATACCTGGAGAGTAACCACACTGTTGATATTTGCTGACACACCTATTGTTCTGCTAGTTAGTGAGGGCACATGCTGTTATTTCTTTGTCTCTACAAATGCACTAACCTTGAGCCAACCAAGGTGACAAGGGCTTTTTAAAGTGCACATTAAGACACTGTGGCTGAATTCAGGGCTCTCTATTTCCTCTAAAAAATAGTTTAGGAGGGCATCATATGGGGTAACTGAAATATTTCCAGACTGACAAGATCTACAGCCCTGGGAATATCTATGTGGGCTGTGTATGAGGGGCTGCTGGAATACACAAGCGAACATGGAAATAATAAAGTGTGTTACTTGAATCGTGATAACGTATTTTTTTGGAAGCATGTGATTTGCTTAGAGGTCTGTTTATAGAATTTATACGCTACATTTTATAAGGAAAGGGGAGCAGCTTGTAAGTAGCTGCTGTATCTGGAGATCGAAGGCACTCATTCAATTACAGTCAGAAGTCCAGTCCTTCATAGGGACCCCCTCCCAGAAAGGAAGCAGCAGGAGGAAAACTTCTTTGACCTTCTAGGTGTCTCTTCCATTGTTTTCTTTTTGCTAAACAACACTTAGAAGTGCAAGCTTTGCTTTGGAGGCAGTCTGCGCCGACAGCTGAGCTTCCTTGTCTCAGGCTGAGCTGCAATCTCCACTTTTTATGTAGCTTACTTGGTCGATCATTGGGTCAGTATTTGCTAGGTGACACCAGAGGTGTGGGGATAAGGAGGTGGGCGCAGTAACACCCTTGTCCTCACTCGCTGTTCCACCAAACCCACACACATAGGCTATAACCACATATGATTTTTAAAAGATTATCTTATGCATATGAGTGTTTGGCCTGCATTGACTGTGTGCCCAGTGTCAATAGAGGCCAGAAGAGAGTGCTGGGTCATCTAGAAGTGGAGTTATGGGCAGTTGGCTGAAAGCTGACATGTGGAAGAACAGCAAGCACTCTTAACTGCTGAGCCATATACATTTTAAAAACAGATCTCTTTATAGAAATACACACATACACACACACACACCAACACATACACACACACCAACACACATACCAACACACACACCAACACACCACACACACACACATACACACTCACACATACACACAGACATGCACACTCACACATCAACACATCAACACATACATCAACACATACACCATACACACACACCAATACACACCAACACATACACCACACACACACACATACACACTCACACACACATACACACTCACATACACATACACACCAACACATACACCACACACATACACCAACACATACACCACACACATACACCAACACACACACACACACACACACACACCAACACACACCAACACATACACCACATACATACACATCCCCCAACACACCCCAACACATACACTACACACACACACACACACACACACACACACACACACACACACACGGAGTGAGAGAGTGGGGAGGGGAGGGTATTGGTATTTTTTAACAATGTTGTAGAATCCTTAGAGCCAAATGTTAACTAATGAGTTTCAGCTCACTACCTCAAATCTTTGGCAACACTCTACTGTGCTAGAAGTGAAGACATTGTTAAAAAAACAAACAGTGCTGTACCATGCTTTCTTTTCCTCTTGGCAAATATTTTGCCTGCTCATTATACAAGCTCTTGATTGAGTGATCCCTGTTCAGAAAGGCAGGGGAGTGTGTCAAAGCAGGAGGCCACATGACAGAGCTGAAGTTGGAAAGATTCAAACCAGCTGAAGGGTCCAGTACTCCAAAAAATTGTTTTTGTCATACAAAGGAAATGGAAAAATGGTTGTCAGAGAGGAACTTTCTCAAAAGAAGGGAAGTCAGTCCTGGCCCTCTAGGCAGTAAGGACTGGACAGAAGAGAGCTTGGATGCCCCTGGCCTGTCAGAAAGCCAAGGGGAGTCAGATTCACACAGACACCCACCCTCCTTTGTGGGTGTTGCAGGCCCTGCATTGGCTGCCAAGCCTTGGTGCTGTTAGTATTATTGTAGCCGTGGTTGTCTTGACTTTTGTTTGGGTGTAACCCAGTCCACACCCTTCCATGAACTCTGTATCTGAGGGACTCTGTGTCTTGAAAACCACACTTCCCAGCATTTCCATCAGCATCTCTGAATCTCGAGAAACTACATTTCTGCTTTAGGTCTACAACAGAGGCATCTGTGTGAGATTTGGGAGGAGAAGTGGTAGGAAAGAGAGAGAGAGAGAGAGGGGGGGGGGACAGGAGAGAGAGAGATCAGGAGAGAGACATAGAGACAAGACTGAGACACAAAGACAGAGACACAGTGAAAGAGAGATACAGAGAGACAGAGACACAGAGAGAAGAGACAGGAGAGACACAGAGACAGACAGTGGCAGAGAGAGAGAAAGACAAAGAAACAGAGACAGAAAAGAAGAGGGGTAGTATCATCTCTCCCCCACACAGAATTCTACAAATCACTACTTCTAAGAGATTTTTGCAGAATCTAAGAGATTCTATGTCCCTCTGTCTTGTCTCTGTGTCTCTGTGTCTCTGTTTCTTTTCTGTCTCCTCGCTCTCCCTCTCCTCTGTTCTGTATTTTTCAGTAGATTTATGATTTTAAATTCCTCCATAGATATTTTCCCCACTTTGAATACTCGCCGTGACGTCATTTTCCTGGCCACCAGACCTTCCTGGCAACCACTTTCCAGTGTCCCTCACCACGCTTCTCTAACTACCTAAAGTTAAAGATCTTTAGAATTTGGTCCCAGATTCTTTTCATGCTACAGGACCTTCATAAGTCCACTCAGTCCTAAGTCTTTAATTTTCCTAGCAACTCTCAATGTTTGGGAAATGAGTCTACTCAGTCAGCTTTACTCGGTGTACCTACTCTGATCGCTCAAGGGGTCATTGAGAGTAAGCGTGGACGGACGCTGGACTCAGGGCCCTCCTTCCACGTAGCATCCCTAACCTCCTTCTTCAGGGTTGTCTTCCTTCTCCCCAAGGCTTAGGCTAGAAACCCATGCTTTATTCTTGACTCGTGTGTCTCTCTCAGTTCCCACGTGCCACCAGGAACTAATACTTGCTGATTTCCCCTGGCCTGTGGGTGAATCTGACCACTCTGTCTGTGCCCACAGTCACACCAATCTTTTCTTCATCTAGGCTCATCAGGGAGCCCTTATCCATCTTTCTACAGCCCGGTCGTCTTTTGCCTTTTGTTTTCCACACCAGAACATCGGCTCTTTAGAGAGTGCCAGTCAGAGGATACCATCACTAGCTCTAAGTATTTTTCCCTCTATTCCAGCTGCCTCTGTAGCAGGGTAGCTGTGAATCGTTCCTTTCCCAGGCCTGAGAGACCCTGGAGCGTCTCTGCCTCTTCCTTGGCCACCCTAGAGTCTCACCATCACCGTCTCCATTCCGCCTTTCACCTGGAACACCACGCTGCCTGCTCCTCCCTCCTGACCCACTGATAGCTGACCTGGAGTGTCTGAGTCAGAGTATTCCCTGTGATTCACTCTCACTGAGCACGCATCTGCTCAGGGAAGCCCTCTCATATTCCCAGGCAGTAGTTTGTTGGGAGAGGGAGACTTGCCATTTGTTCTCTTTCCAATTATAAACAGCCTAAGAGCACACACACACACACACACACACACACAACACACACACATACACGAGCAGTCTCATTCATTACTCTGACATCAGGTCCTGGCACAATAAAGGCATGTAATAAATATTCCTTTCAATAAACAAATAGTGCCAAATATTCTTTCTTTCCCATTCGCTCTCTTCCTCCTCCTTTTCCCTTTCCCTTCAAAGGCTAAGTACACTTTCCCTTCTTCTTTGTGTCTCTTTCTCTCTTCTCTACCCCAGTGTCTTCTCTGGAATAGATCTGGGATCACTCTGTGCTAGTAAGCAGGTTCTTTCTATATTTGTGTGTGTGTGTGTGTGTGTGTGTGTGTGTGTAATGGTGTTAACTTTTGTGTTTCTCCAAAAGGATTGAAGTCTTTTTTTTTCTTTTTAACCTTGACTGATGCTCCATAGCTGAGCTTGGAAGGGACAGGTTTCCAGGTGAGCATAGATAGACCTCCCAGAAACAAAACAGTCTCTGTTTCCTGTTAAAATACTTCCACCCTGCAGTGGTTTCTTCCATCCCAAGAGCTGGCCCCCAGTCATATCTAGATGATCACTTTATAGCAGTGGTTCTCAGCCTTCCAAATGCTGCGATCCTTTAATATACATTTTCCTATGTTTCAGTGACCTCAAATTATAAAATATTCTTGCTGCTACTTCATAAATGTAAGTTAGGTTCTTTCATGAATTGTCATGTAAGTATTTTTGGAGATAGAGGTTTGTCGAAGAGGTTGTGACCCACAGGTTGAGAACCCCTGCTCCAGAGTAAGGAAAATGGGTAAAAAAAAAAAATAAGACTTACTTATTCCATATCTCATTTCTAAAATTGTATAAAACAATTTTAGTAAGGTAAACAAGATAGAAATAAATATTTAGTCCCTTTGAACATGGAAAGAAGTGCATTGAGCTAGCTGAAAGATACAATAATTATTTAACTGTTAAGCTGCCTGGCAAGCAGAGCAAGATGGAAAACTACAGAAACAATAATTAGCAGTGCCAGAAGCAAGCATTGCTGTTCAGAGGGATGCTCAAGAAACAGCACTCAGAGTCTGCCTTTTCTTTCTTAAAAATGTGCATTGTGTTGACTATATTGTGTATGTTGCACCCAATTCCATGTGTATACCACAAACTGTATATTCTACTAAGTTCATAAACATCCCTCCAATACCTACCATAGGCCAGACAAAGACAAACAAAATATCAGAGTTTGTTTTTACCAATGCAGGATGGTATGGTTCAGTTTGGCTTCTGCTGTAATATCCTAGGGTTACTGTTGCTGTAATTAAACATCGTGACTGAGCAACCTGGGGTGAAAGGGGTTCATTCAGCTTAGGCTTCCAAATCACAGTTCATCTCCATTGTAGTCCTTTACAATGTTGCAAAAGATCTTGGAGAGACTAAGGACTTCCATCTGAGCTGAGGAGCTATGGACAGCTGAGAGCTGTCAGGGGAGGCTGTTAGGTTGTAAGAGTCAATTTTATTGAGTGGTGGGATTCCTGGCAAGTTGATCGTGCTCCAGAGGATGGTCTCATACTCACACATAAGTGGGAAGTGTGAATTAGATTCAATAAGGGATTAAAAAAAAGGACAAAATGCAGGAATGGGTGAGGAAGAGGTGGGCTGGATTCCAGAGAGCAGGAGTGAGTGCAATCAAGATATATGTATGCGTGTATGTGACTTTCAAAGAATCAATAAAATGTGATATTACATTTATAAGATAATAATTAAGGAAGACATCCTATATTAACTTCTAGCCTCTGCATGGACATACACACCTCCATACAAACACATGCAAATACATAATGTGAAGGAGTTTATTGTATTAGAAAAAAAAGGTATATGCATATAGCTTAAGACTCCCTGAAAAAAATTGAGGGTAGAGTTAAAAGAAAAATAAATGTTCATTTTTCAAGATTCCAATTAAATAAGTGATGAGCAAGATAGTCGTTAGCTCACATTCTGTGTGCCTGGGAACCTTTTCCTCGTAGCTATTAAGCTCACAACCCACTGCAAGCTATTTTCCCAGCCCCATCTATATTGCTCATTACTTTTAAAATTATCATTATTGTATTCATATCAACATATAAGTAATAACCATAGCATAATAAACATATAATAATAAAAACAAAGTAAAGACAAACCTCTCTTCCCTTATCCATTCAAAAAACCAAGCAGTGATGTGTGCCTGAAATCCCAGTGCTCGGGCGACAGAGACAGGAGGATTCCTGGGGTTTGCTGGCAACTCAGTCTAGTTGAATCACTGAACCAGTTGAATTCAGTGACTCTGTCTCAACAAACAAGCAAGAGAATGGCTGAGGAAGACATTCTGTTTTGACCTCTGGCCTCCAAAAATGTGTGCACACCCATGCACCCTGATGCTTGCACAATGAACATGCATCTGAACATGTACTTACATGCATGTGACCCCTCCCCATGCGCGCACTACAATCATCACAAGCAGTGACATATCCTGACAGTAAAAGATGGAAGTCTTTGGAAATACTTGGGGCAAAGTGTTGAGGCTATTGTCCTCAATCACTACTGTATAATATAGTATAATTGAATAATCGAGAAGAGAATATTTTCTAAATAGATCTAAATCTATTTCTAAATAGTATCAGGTGTTCTGCCATGTGATTCTGGTGGGCATCTGCCTGTGTTGCTGCTTTTCCTAATCCTGTGATGAAATACCCAACAAATCCAATTTAAGGAAGAAATGTTTCTTTGGTCCCAGTTTAAAGGTACAGTCCATGGTGGTGAAGGTATGGTGGTGGGAGCTGGAGTCTGCAGGTCACACTGCATTCAGGAGGCAGCAATGAATATTGGGGCTCATGCCTTTTCTTATCTCTCTGTCTTAGTCAGGGTTTCTATTCCTGCACAAGCATCATGACCAAGAAGCAAGTTGGGGAGGAAAGGGTTTATTCAGCTTACACATTCACATTGCTGTTTATCAGGAAAGGAAGTCAGGACAGGAACTCACACAGGGTAGGAAGCAGGAGCTGATACAGAGGCCATGGAGGGATGTTTCTTACTGGCTTGCTTCCCCTGGCTTGCTCAGCTTGCTTTCTTATAGAACCCAAGACTATCAGCCCAAGGATGGCACCACCCACAATGGGCCCTCCAACCCTTGATCACTAATTGAGAAAAATGCCTTGGAGCTGGATCTCATGGAAGCACTTCCTCAAGGGAAGCTCCTTTCTCTGTGATAACTCCAGCTTGTGTCAAGTTGACACACAAAACCAGCCAGTACACCCTCCTTTTAATTCATTCTGAGACCCTAGCCCATACAGTATTGCTGCCACCCACATTCAGGGTGGGTCTTCCTCTCAGCTAAACCTGATGCAATGCCCTCACAGACATAACCAAGAAGTATCTCCTAGGCGATTCTCAATCCTATCAAGTTGGTAATAAACTAAAAAGTATATGATTACTTTATTTAATCTTCTTAGCATGGGGATCATATGATCATTCCATTTATTTTTATAGGCGTGAAAAATTTGGGGATGCCTAATTGGTTAGCTATGGACCTAGAAGGATCACTACCATGGTCCCCCCACCTCTCTCCCCTCCCACCGTCTCCTCCTCCTCCTCCTGGTTCTTCTCCTCTTCCTTCTCCTCCTTCCTTCCCTCCCCCCTCCAGATTGTTCTCACCTAGTCAAAACCCCTTCTGTCATCTTTGAGGAGGCTTACAGTGGATGAATGGGAAACTTACCTTGCCAGTCTCTGTCCCTCTGTTCTGGTTTTTGTGTTGAACCTGTTAACTATGCTTTTCATCCTGGTTGCTGCCAAGGACCAGCTTTGGGTTGGAGAGGGGTTCTGAGGAAGAGGTGTCTGGGACTGGAAGTCAAATCATGGGTCGAAGCTGGCAGCCTATGTTCTACTCCAGACACCTTTCCAGATTGCGTTTTCTATGTTCTGCTTTCTTTCTCTCTGATCTGCTTTCTCTGGAGATCACCAGACAGCAGCTCTCCCTCTCCCCCTCCCTCTCCTTCTCCCCCTCCCTCTCCCTCCCTTCTTCCCCCCACTCTCCCTCTCCCCTCCCCAACTATCCTTCTCCCCTCCCCCATTCTCCTTCTCCCCTCCCCCACTTTCCTTCTCCCCTCCCCCACCCCTCCCCTCTCTCCCTCCCCCCCCCCCTCTCTCTCTCTCCTCTCCCCCTCCCATCTTCTGTTTTGCTGAGACAGTTCTCCAAGCAGTTCTTTTTTGCTATTCTATACAATTCTCTGGGTAGCTCATCACTTGCAGATTATAAACTCAGTCTTTTATTTTATATCAATTTAATCTTTTACTCCATGTTTTCCCTTTGACTGATTATCCTATGAATCATCATCCCATGACCTCAGCCCCTTAATTCTTAGGAGAAAGCAAGCACACATTTCCTCCTAACATTGCAAAAGGAATCAAAGATCTGCTTGCCTCTGTTAAGCACAGATGATAAGACAGCTGGGTGAGATCTTGTCCTGAAATTACCATTTCTACCACACCTGGGCCTAAACTTGCTCTACCGCAGGCCAGCCCTGAACTCAGGAATCTGCTTTTGTAAGCAGATAAGTTTGCTGTGTGTGATCACCACTCCTTAGATCTCTTTCCCCTTCCTTACTATCTTTCTGACAAGTTGGCTCATAGTGCAGCTGCTTTTGTTCCTTTTGATTTGTGAAGCTCCACATAATTCATATTGCATCCTTATATTTTTGTATAATTGAGAAATTATTTATTTTAGAACTTAAGTTTTTAGAGTTTTTCCCACAGCCTTAAGAGCTGTCCTGAAGGTCCCAGCATTTATCATTGTGCTAAGACACTAGCCACACCTTTGCCTCCTGGACTTGTGCTGTCTAATTATCATGGAGTCATTAATGTTAACAGGGAGGACATTGCTCAAAAGAGAATCATAAGCTATGTACATTATTATACAAACAAGCTCTACAGCCACAGCGGCCATTGGCACTCCTGGAGGCCCAGGTCCCTTGTCCCTTTACCAGAAGTGGGAACCATGTCCTTCTGTCCCCACCAAGGCCACGCTGGACCCAACAGGTTATCCTTGAATTCCATTCTATTCAATCACCATTGCACTGTATGATAACCAGGGATGATCCAGACCCCCTGTACATCATTCTAGACCATGCCATCTATACCGCTGGATGTAGCTCAGAGTCCAAGGGACTGTCAACATTCTCCTGATCTATTACTGAAGTGAAGGCTCCAATGGCCAGGACCGTTCTCTGAAGAGCCACTACTATCCCTTCATAGCCCAGAACATTGCAAACCTTGGCATCTTGATAATTTACTAGGAGAATTTAGTGAGTATTATGGGGTGGAAGGGGAGGCTTGTGTCTGTATCACTATACTACTGGACAGTTTTATCATCTGTAGATACTGAAAAACTCAAATGACAATTAAATTGGATTTTTCTCATATTTAAATATTTTTTATTAATTTAAAACTTATATATAGGTGTGTGTGTGACTACATGTGTGTAGGTGCAAGTGGGTTCTCAACCACTGAGCCATCTCTCCAGCCCAGCTCCCTTTCTTGGTGCTTAGAATAAGATTAAGTGGTATGAAAATAATGCAAATGAACAAATGTTTGTTTTTAAACATCAAGACCTCAGAAGATTTGGGGACAACTGTATTGAGATATACTTTAAAAAACCCCAGCATATGAGCGATCATTCCCCATTCTCCTCCTAAGCTTCTGGAGACCACCAAAGTGTCTCCATCCATAAGTTTGTTTTGAATGTTTTGTGTTGTGGATAGCCCTAGGTTTGTATTTTGATGCTAATTCCACTCCTAGGAAGGGCTACAGATGGGGAGTTGTCTTGTGAACCTTCTCCCCGCCTTAACTTTTCAAGTAAAGGCTTGAGCCAATGATTGGTCAGGAGGAAGGTGGAGGAGCTGAGGGTTTGGAGGCAGTATAGAAAAGGATCAGAGTGGGAGGAGCTAAGGAGGATCGATGGGAAGGGGGAGGAACTAAGGAGGATCGATGGGAAGGGGGAGGAGCTAAGGGGATCATTGGGGAAGGAGGAGGAGCTAAGGAGAATCTACGGGTAGGGGAAGGAGCTATCGAGGATCATCAGAGGGGTTGTAGTGGCCTGGAGAAACCGCAAGTTATATGGGAATAGAGTAGTGTAGTGGGAGATCTACCCAATCTAGGCTTATAGCCTGTATTGTTACTGATTGAGATTTCTTTTACCAGGTAATTGGGTTAGAAAAATATAGCAACAGTTTTGTAATAAAATAAAGTATACACCGTGTGACGTTTGTGGCTGCCCTCCTCTGGGTCTTTTTTTTTTTTTTTTTTTTTGATTAGGTATATTCTTTATTTACACTTCAAATGTCCCCTTTCCTGGTTCTCCCATCCCCTTCTCTGGGTCATTCTTATCAGAGTATGATAAGAGGTAACCTGAGCAATGCCTGTCTCCTTATGCTTCTATAACATGTAAGGTACTTATTATTTACTGCATCATTTTATTTCTCTCTCTCTCTCTCTCTCTCTCTCTCTCTCTCTCTCTCTCTCTCTCTCTCTCTCTCTCTCTCTCTCTCCTACAGGATAATGTGAGATAAGATGCCAGCTCCACACAGGGCTTCTGGGTGTAGGCTTCTGTCATCAGTGTGCTCTGACCCCTGGGCCTCACGATGATTCTCTCCTAAGATTCAGAAGCCTCTGCAGACAGCGGAAGCCCTGAGAGGCTGTGCTTGAAACTTTTCAGGTGCCGAAAGGCCAGCTGGAGACGGCCAAGCAGAGCATATGCGGTGTGAGAAAGACGCGGTAAGTGTTCCCAGGACACTCCGGAGGGCTTGCCTTAGCGGCGCTCTTATCTCTGGGCAGTGTGACTCACTGGCTGTCATTGACAGCTGGACCTTTTGTGGGTGGGAGAGATAGGCTCGGCTTCCCAGCTGGAGACTAAACAGTGAGGGATTGACAGTTTCCAGGGACCCTGTGAGAACATCTGAATGGTTGGGAACTTTTTTATCATCAGCATTTGTTGGCCATTCCTTCTTTGCTGGGTTAGAATGGGTGGAGCTAAGTTAGTTTATAGTGGTTGGCCATCAAAAGTCTATACATGGAGGACCAGGAACATTTCGTACTGGGAATGACCTTACTGTTTGCAGCAGAGTCCTGGGAGGGTGATGCTGCAATCATGTTTTAGCCAAAACCCTCTATTTATTTTGGATATCAGTCCCCTGTTTTAAGGGCTTAAGATGTAAAGAAATGGGGTTTTGGCGAGATAAATCAGAGACGTAACAGGGCCGTTCCTTTCTTCTGAGATCAGTGGAGATTGGGTACAATCAGGACAATAGACATGCCACTACATTTTTGTATTTTTCCCTTAAATTCTCAGTCCCTTCTCTTACACATGGATATCCAAGGCTAAAAACCTGCTTTCACCAATCAGTTATAAATATTTAAATGTAAAAGAGGACATGTTATTTATTAATTATATACTATATCACATAATATATATAATTATGCTGTATCATGTATGTTATATGTATGCTGTATCATATATATGATCATATAAGGTATATCATATATACATATCATACATTATATGATCATATATATGATAAAGCACATAAAGCAGTCATGTTTGTGACTGAATATGTAAAAGGCAGATGTAATAGCAAATCACTGTTATGAAGTATATGCCAAGGTATTGGTGATCACATAAGATAGTAGGTTTTCAGAAGATAATGGCATCTCAACTCTAGAGACCTGGAGGTTAGGTTGGCATTTATAGGCTGGAGGAGGAACAAGGCTGTCAGGCCTGGCATGACATGTCAGAGGTGCTAACATGCAGGATGCTGAGTGGCTGAAGCACAAACTGAAGTGTCCTGGGAGACTGAGGTGTAGAAGGAGCAGCTGCACATCTTCTCTCCAGCTTTGGCTTCTCTGTTTAGCCCATCCTCGTTTTCACATGTGTTTTCACACATGCTGGGCAGGGCCTGGAAGAGGCTGGCCATAGGATTCTTCTACTTTTCCGGACACTGTAAGTGTCTGTGCCCTATTTTGATACACCAAGGTCATTTGAAAGGTGTTTGATACATGAGAAGCTAATGGACTTAGGAGAAGTACTACCAGCTATGCCAGCAAGCCTTATTTGGAACTTAGAAGACTGACTTCTCTGACCTCAGAAACAGGATCTTTTATACCTTAGTTTCCGACCTCTTTTGTTATATTTTGTTACATGTTTTCTTGAGACATGGTTTCATGTCCTGGGTCTCACTCTGTAGACCAGCCAGGCTGATAAGGCTAGAGATTGGCCTGCCTCTGCCTCCCAAGTGCTGGTATTAAAGGTATACACCACCACTGCAAGGTTGTCCTCCTTTTTTATATTTAAAATTGATTCATTACTGTGATCTGAATCTAAATTTAAAGATGTCAAGAAATATGCTTCCCCAATGGTAGCTTTCTTTTTCAAATTCAGTATACATTTGGTGAACATAAATACATTCATATTTGAACAAAACTAATCAATTCTGGGCAGATTTAGTTGCCTCATATTATATTTTAGTTTAGTAGGATTTGGGATCATTTTATGTTGCTATAATGAAATATCTGAAGGTGGTTAACTTATGAAGAAAAATGATTTGTTTAGCTCATGGTTCTAGTAGTTAGAAAACCCAGTCACCTTGTTAGCAACATCCCAGAGCTGCCTGGCCTATCACACAACACAGTGCGCATAGAAAGAGGTCATGTGAGACAGGAAATATATAAGCATGGAGGATCCAGGCTTACACTTCTGTAACAATCCAGTTGTCATGGTTAGGGTTTTACTACTGTGAACAGACAACCATGACCAAGACAAGTCTTACAAAGGAAACATTTAATTGGGGCTGGCTTACAGGTTCAGAGGTTCAGTCCATTATCATCAAGGTGGGAGAATGGTAGCATCTAGGCAGGCATGGTAAAGGAGGAGCTGAGAGTTCTACATCTTCATCTGAAGGCTGCTAAGAGAAGACTTGTTTCCACATGGTTAGGAGGAGGGTCTCATTGCACATCCCCACAGTGACATACTTCCTCCAATAAGGCCACACCTACTCCAACAAGGCCACACCTCCTAATGCTGCTACTCGGTGGGCCAAGCATATCCAAACCACCACACCACTCTTATGAGAGGAGAGCAGCTTTAATCTCTTCACAAGGGAAGTCATGACCCAGGCTCTTCTCCACTAGATCACAAATCTTAGCAGTCCTATATGATTTTTCAATGTGTTATCTGGAAGCAAGTTTTACATAACAGTCCATCAGGGAACAAAACCCAAGACCACAGAACATGGAGTTATTAGATGATAATCAGCCCCTAAACTCCTAGATTCTATTCAATAATAGTGTTGTTAGGAAAGAATAAAGGCAAACAAGATACTCTAAATGAGACTCTTATGGTTGCAGTGCCAGGAAAGGGGAAACCCACTTCCCTGGTACTTCCTGTGGTCTTTCAGTTCTTTTTCAACATCTCTTCTACTCTTGCTACAAAGTGACCATCGGCGAGAAGGAAGAGCAGATGCAGAAAGATTCAGGAAGTGCCAGATGTTTCTCCCTACACTCTGATTTGATAGATAAGAGATGCTTAGACTGAAGCTAATGCCAGACCTCCCGTCCTGCTTTGGGGGGCATGGGAAGGCACCATGGCACCTGAGGTTGTAGTGGGAATTGTTGTCGCTGATAACCAGGGAGGGTCTGAAGATTAAACTGCTATCCACAAATGGCTAGGCAGATGAAAAATAGTGGCACATACTATAAGAAGGGCTCTCGGTATGACTGTGAGGGTGTTTCCAGAAGATATGAATATTTGAACCAGTTGGTCAAGTAGACCTTCTACGCCCACCTGAGCAGGCATCACCCATGCACCGAGAATCCCTCCACGACAGAAAGCTGGAGGAAAGGCTTTTTTCAGTTTTGTTGATCTCAGGCATTTAACTTCTGTCCTTGGCTTGGTACACTCATGTCCTTGAGCTTTCAGGCTCCCACACTGGTAGCAGGATCCCCAACAATCCTTGTATGTTGGTCTTGGACTAGGGGTCATATTAGCTCCCTCTCTCAGGCAAGAGGATTTGAGTGAATTATACCCGATTTCACTAGCCTAGCTTCCAGACAACAAATCATCGGATTTTAAAGCCTCTATAGTCACAGGACCCAATTCTCTCTAAAGAGATGCTCTTCAACTTCCAGTGGGGTACACATAAGTAAATCCAATGTAAGGTGAAATGTTATAAATAGAAAATACATTTTATACACTTAACCCACCAAACAACAGAATTTAGCTTAGCCAGGCTTAACTGTGCTCCAAAGAGTTGGGAAAACTATGTAATAAAAGCCTATTTTATGACAATGTGTTGACTATGGGGCGATTTATTGAATACTATGCTGGTCCAGAAACCTAGCATGACTTGGTGGGCATGTTTTCATCTCACTGTAAGGTAAGACTGAAAACAAATGAGTTGAACCAGCACAAGCCAAGTACTGTCTGCATATCCTATTAGTTCAGCTTCTCTGGAGATTCCTAAGTGATATAGAAGGTTGGAGAACCATCTGGATTTGAAGTAGGATTTGTCACAATTAGGGCATTTACTCGACAGCCTATAGCTGAAGAAAATGGTTCCTTTACACTCTGGGACTTTTCAATGTCTGGATACTATCATCAAGGAAAGTCAATAGTCTCTCCTTCATGGTGAAAAGGAAAATGAGAGATGAATTACGTTTCATAAAGTAGATATCTGGATCACAGAATTTTTGAACTGGAAAGGATGTTAGAGAGAATCTAATTTAAATGTCTCTTTCCGCAAAAGCAGCTTTGAGATGGAGAAATAAAATGCCCCAGCACAGCTTGCCAATGGTAGAACAAATTGAAACCCATATCTCTCCGTTCATAGTCAATGCTGTGTTCTTTTATCAACTTTAAGTTCTAAAAATATCACTTGTCATCATTTCTTCGACTCATCCTGAGGATAACCTTAGAAAATAAATATGGATTATTTTATTTGTAGATAAAACTCTAGAGGATTTGAGAGCAGTTTTCACTTTTCAGTCTTAGCCAGGAATACCGACTGGGCCATCCACCATCAACACAGCTTAAAGAACACCTTGGGGAAATGGGAATGGAAATTTTGGTCCCATTGACTTGGCCCATACCAAAGCATGTCTACACAATCAGAGGTTGCAGTGGGTTAGGCATCCCTGGTATCAGTGCTCACTACCAGTGCCGTGATCACAGTTATGTACCCTCCTTGTGTCTAGGCTTGTGGGGCATAAATAATAAGAGCATCGGGTGCTTACTGTCAGAAGATCACTGTGCCTGTGCTAGCAATTCCCCAGACTTAGGTGCTATGGATACTCAAGCTCACATCTGAAACAGCCTTAGCTTCCTTACGTGGTGTTTGGTACAGTGCTGTGGAAGCAGAACGGCCAGTCCACCTATAAATGACGTCACCCTTCTGCTGTTTCGGGGTCCAGATGAGCTCTCACACGCCTAAGAGGGATGCTGGGTGAGGGTGCACTTCCAAGTGAAAGAATTCAATCTCTTAATGTTGCGAAGCATACCAAGTTTTACCACCCTTTCTAAACCTAGCACTGGTCACTGCGTGTCTTGACTTGCACCTTAAGTACTAAAGGCACTCGGAAAATTCATACATCTCACCTCTGCTGACGTCAGAGTGCCAGGATGCCACTTGTCTGGTTTGTTACTTTGTCGCTGACCTAAGAATAAGTACTTGTTGAGTAAAACTTAGTAATGATTTGGGAAGGTAGAAAGTCCTTTATACAGTGTGTGTGTGTGTGTGTGTGTGTGTGTATGTGTGTCATTATGGTTACAAGGTACTTGAAAGAATAGTGCACATACATATATACATATGTATATTTATTAATAAAAATAGCAGGTAAAAGCTTAGAATTTTTGAACTTGATAGTGTTTCTGAGAAATGTAGAGTTACCTACCTATCCACATTTATCAAGGAGAAAAATTTTATCTTTCTCCTCTGTGGATATTTCTAGTAGCACTGTGCATTTTGCATCAAGGTTAGTAGCCTTGATGGAGTTACTCCCCTCCACTGTAATTAGGGAATACGATTCAGCCACCTATGTGTAGGTGGCTGATAAATCAATAGCTGGCTCATTATGAATGCTCATTTCATAGGGGCTGCTGAAATTTCATGGAAGACGTACAGATCCAGTTTTAGGCGGTATGGATACACAAGCCATTCAGTTAAAAAGAAACATTCCCTTGCTGGAAGGCTTTTAGGTGGTCTGATTCCAATTCCTGGCTGAAAACCCCATTGAGAACCAATGTCTCCATTTACTTAATACATGTGGGTAAAAGATTGTGTTTCTAATGAAGGCCCCTTCTGCTTCTGCGGGCCTCCTTATACAATGAGCCTTTGGTGTGTTTTAGGGGGGTTCTTCTGCTTTGAAGCACTGCCCTGGAATGGTTTTCTCCAGTTCCCAGGTAGCTTTTACTGTTTTCTGTAACCATATATCCCATGCATTTGAGCCAACCATTAGGTGAATCAGTTAAGGTCAGAGACATTCACTTACCTCCAAAAAGCGAGTTTCTATGTGGTGGAGGTAGATGTGGAGAGAGAGTGGCCTCCTCTGTGCACATGTAACAGCGCTGTCTGCGAAGTCTCTGAAGCAAGACGGTTCCTAGCACATCAGCACGGATACCTGTTACTTCTGGTACATTAAAGGCAAGAAAAAAATCATTCCGAAGTGGAGAGAAGAAATGACATAAACTTATCATCTTAACAGGCGATATCACTACCTGATAGGATCGAGGAGAGCAACTGTATGCTGCTATTGCAGAGATGCTGAATACCCCACAGCACGGTACCTCAGGCTTCTTAAGAAGCTACCGTGAGGGAGCAACCTGCCCAACGCCTCCTCCACTCCCTGCAAATGCAGCATTGCAAATGCAGCATGCCAAAGATGTGTTTCAAAAGAGCCCGGCATGGGAAGACATGACTCTGAAGTAAACTGTTCTGATAATTCGGCAACAGAAATAGCCGATTTCTCTCACCTGTTGGGATATGTGGCTATTACATAGGCAGCATAAGACCATTAAGAAATTATTTGATTCTACCGATCCATGAGCATGGGAGGTTTTCCCATTTTTTGAGGTCTTCTTCCATTTCCTTCTTCAGAGTCTTGAAGTTCTTGTCATACAGATCTTTCACATGTTTGGTAAGAGTCACCCCAAGATACTTTATACTGTTTGTGGCTATTGTGAAGGGGGTCATTTCCCTAATTTCTTTCTCAGCTTCCTTATCCTTTGAGTATAGGAAGGCCACTGATTTGCTTAAGTTGATTTTATAACCTGCCACTTTGCTGAAGTTGTTTATCAGCTGTAGGAGCTCTCTAGTGGAATTTTTTGGGTCACTTAGGTAGACGATCATGTCGTCTGCAAATAATGATAGTTTGACTTCTTCCTTTCCAATTTGTATCCCTTTGACCTCCTTATGTTGTCGAATTGCCCGAGCTAGTACCTCAAGTACAATATTGAAAAGATAAGGAGAAAGGGGGCAGCCTTGTCTGGTCCCTGATTTCAGTGGGATTGCTTCAAGTTTCTCTCCATTTAGTTTGATGCTGGCTACCGGTTTGCTGTATATTGCTTTTACTATGTTTAGGTATGGGCCTTGAATTCCTGTTCTCTCCAAGACTTTAAGCATGAAAGGATGCTGAATTTTGTCAAATGCTTTTTCAGCATCCAATGAAATGACCATGTGGTTTTGTTCTTTGAGTTTGTTTATGTAGTGGATTGTATTGATGGATTTCCGTATATTGAACCAACCCTGCATTCCCGGGATAAAGTCTACTTGATCATGGTGGATGATCGTTTTGATGTGTTCTTGGATTCGGTTGGCAAGAATTTTATTGAGTATTTTTGCATCGATGTTCATAAGGGAAATTGGTCTGAAGTTCTCTTTCTTTGTTGGATCTTTGTGTGACTTTGGTATCAGCGTAATTGTGGCTTGGCCATTTTGCCAAAAGCAATATACAGATTCAATGCAATACCCATCAAAATCCCAACTCAATTCTTCACAGAGTTAGAAAGAGCAATTATCAAATTCATCCGGAACAACAAAAAACCCAGGATAGCTAAAACTATTCTCAGCAACAAAAGAAAATCTGGGGGAATCAGTATCCCTGACCTCAAGCAATACTACAGAGCAATAGTGTTAAAAACTGCATGGTATTGGTACAGTGACAGGCAGGAGGATCAATGGAACAGGATTGAAGATCCAGAAATGAACCCACACACCTATGGCCACTTGGTCCTCGACAAAGAGGCTGAAAACATCCAATGGAAAAAAGATAGCCTTTTCAACAAATGGTGCTGGTTCAACTGGAGGTCAGCATGCAGAAGAATGCGAATTGATCCATCCTTGTCTCCTTGTACTAAGCTCAAATCCAAATGGATCAAGGACCTCCATATAAAGCCAGACACTCTGAAGCTAATAGAAAAGAAACTGGGGAAGACCCTTGAGGACATCGGTACAGGGAGAAAATTTCTGAACAGAACACCAATAGCGTATGCTCTAAGAGCAAGAATTGACAAATGGGACCTCATAAGGTTACAGAGTTTCTGTAAGGCAAAGGACACCATCAAGAGGACAGATCGGCAACCAACAAATTGGGAAAAGATCTTCACCAATCCTACATCAGATAGAGGGCTAATATCCAATATATATAAAGAACTCAAGAAGTTAGACTCCAGAAAACCGAACAACCCTATTAAAAAATGGGGTACAGAGTTAAACAAAGAATTCTCACCTGAAGAACTTCGGATGGCGGAGAAGCATCTTAAAAAATGCTCAACTTCATTAGTCATTAGGGAAATGCAAATCAAAACAACCCTAAGATTTCATCTTACACCAGTCAGAATGGCCAAGATTAAAAATTCAGGAGACAGCAGGTGTTGGAGAGGGTGTGGAGAAAGAGGAACACTCCTCCACTGCTGGTGGGGTTGCATATTGGTACAACCACTCTGGAAAGCAGTCTGGCGGTTCCTCAGAAAACTGAGCACCTCACTTCCAGAAGATCCTGCTATACCACTCCTGGGCATATACCCAGAGGATTCCCCACCATGTAATAAGGATACATGCTCTACTATGTTCATAGCAGCCCTATTTATAATTGCCAGATGCTGGAAAGAACCCAGGTATCCCTCAACAGAAGAGTGGATGCAAAAAAATGTGGTATATCTACACAATGGAGTACTATTCAGCCATTAGAAACAATGAATTCATGAAATTCTTAGGCAAATGGATGGAGCTAGAGAACATCATACTAAGTGAGGCAACCCAGACTCAAAAGGTGAATCATGGCATGCACTCACTAATAAGTGGTTATTAACCTAGAAAACTGGAATACCCAAAACATAATCCACACATCAAATGAGATACAAGAAGAAAGGAGGAGTGGCCCCTGGTTCTGGAAAGACTCAGTGAAACAGTATTCGGCAAAACCAGAACGGGGAAGTGGGAAGGGGTGGGAGGGAGGACAGGGGAAGAGAAGGGGGCTTACGGGACTTTCGGGGAGTGGGGGGGGGGCTAGAAAAGGGGAAAGCATTTGAAATGTAAATAAATTATATCGAATAAAAAAATTAAAAAAAAAAGAAATTATTCGAGGCTATCCCAAAAGCTGTTGCCAGTATGTGGGATATGTTCAAGCTGGGCTGCCTTGTCTAGCTAGCCTCAGTGGGAGAGGATGTGCCTAGCCTTGCATAGACTTGAAGTGCCAGGGTGTGGGGATACCCGCGGGAGAGCCCACCTGCTCAGAGGAGGAGGGAAGGAGGGATAGGGGAAGGAATGTGGGAGGGGGTGACCAGGAGGGTGGCAATGAGCGGGATGTAAAGTGAAAAGAGAAAAATGATAGTAAATTAAAAAATTATTCTGTAGGTTAACTGAGAGCCACTTGGAACCCCTCCGGTCAGCACATTGCACACTCCGTGGGTCCCAGAGTGCAGCTCTGAGTCTGGCTCCTCAGGGAGCCAAGTCTGTGAGTCCAGCGCAGAGTGCTTGTTTATTTTGCAGGTGCCTGGACTGCCTCCCTCTTTTCTGGAGCTGTGCAGCATTACATGACTGCACATGGACGTTTGCTGCATTCCTTAGATACCTAAATAATTCTCTATCCCTTTCCAGTACAAAGTTCTGTTTAAAGCTCGAGTTCGTTGTCTGAGAACTGCTTCCATACCAAGGCTTTTTCTCCCTGCCTAGGAATGGCTCTCGTTCTCCAGTCAACTGCCGATGCGGATGTAGCTCCTCATAGACCTAGAGTCCTGCCCGTCCAGGAAGGAGAGCGTGTATTAGGAGCCCTTAGCTCAGACAGCCTCTGCTCTAGTGTCAGGGGGCTCTTCAGTGTCTGATGTCCTTTCTCTTCCTGGGTTCTAAAGCTCTCACCTGTTCCCAGCATGGATAGCTGCCTCTCCTTGGCCTGTTCTTCATCTACTAGACTCAGAGGATGCTTAGGTGTCTGCTTGATCTGTGTGAGAGCGAATTTGTTTCCCATCTTTCTCTGCATTTTACATATTATATATTGTTTAGTAAATTAATAAGAAAATTTATTTTACTGAAAAGTTTCTATAATTTTTGCTTTGATTTAATTCATTTTCACCGCATGAACAGTGAGATACTTACTTTCTGGCCTTTTCCTATGCATACCATAATATGAACAGCCTAGTGATAAACATGACCTAATATAATGGAAGCATTTTGGTTTCAGCAAATATTTGCTAAAACACGATTTTTAATAGCTAGACTGTATAAATGTTGGTTAATCAATTTCCAGCAATTGAAATTTATGCTTCCAGTATTCTTATCACAAGCTGTCTTGATTATTTCTATACACAAAGTTTGGCTGGCATTTCAGGTTATTTGCTTATGATACACTTAGGTTTAGAGTTAATGGGTCAAAGGGCACACACGTTTTAATGATACTTCATATTATGTTGCCAAAAGACTTTTGGATGAATTATTTACACTTCCATTACCACTGAATGTTATTTCCCACTTCATTACATTTCTTATCAGAATTACTATTGTTTTGATAATTTAATACATTGAGATGGTTCCTATTCATGTTTAAATTTTTTACTTCCTTATTACCTTGGGAGGTTTGTTTTGGTAGGAGGTGCTGAATAGTAAACCAGGGCCTCCAACATGATAGTCATGTGCTCTGCTACTAGCTAAGTTCCAAACAAAATTAATTTTCTCTGTGAGTATACCTGTGAACTTTTTTCCCTGTTCTCCTGCCCCTCCTTTCCCCTCCCTCCCCCCTCCTCCTCTTCCTCCTCCTCCTTCTTCTTCTCTCTCTCTCTCTCTTGCTCTCTCTCTCTCTTTCTCTCTCTCTCTCTCTCTCTCTCTCTCTCTCTCTCTCTCTCTCTCTCTCTCTCTCTCTCTCTTTTCTCACACTTGTACAGCAAGTACTTTACCTACTGACCCTTCTTCCAAACCCCAAGATTGATTTTAAAAATATTTATTTAGATGTAAGTTGAGAAAATTTTTAATTAGAAAGAACAGAAATGAAAAGTAAAATGGTACATTTAAAGTATATTCAGCAAGCTTTAAACTTTTGTGAGTTGTATAAATGTTCATATTCTTTGCTCAATTGTATTATTTGTCAATGTTCTATGGTGGCTTTATAGTTTGTTTTTCGTTCATTTTGGATTGAGTGTGAAAGTTTTAAAGAATATTTTCCTAGGCTGATGAGATGCCTCTGTGGGTAAAGGCTTGACAATGTGGGTTTGAGCCTTGTAGTCTATATGGTATAATGCAAACACACACACACACACACACACACACAAAAGCATGCAAACACACATGTGTGCAAACAGAAATACATACACATACACACATGCAAACACACACATACATACACACATGCAAACACACACACAAAAGCATGCAAACACACACATATGCAAACACACACATGCATGCAAACACAGATACATGCAAACACATACACATACATACACACATGCAAACACACACAGGCAAACACACACATCAAGATGTGGGTGGGGTTCTCATTAGCAGGCTTTTTTTCCTGGTTATTTTTTAATTATTATTTTTAGTTTGCTGTATGCCTCACCCTATGCCACAATCATCTTATATGGTGACATTTTTTAATTTGTCATTTATATTTTATTGCTTTACTTTGATAGTTCTTTTTCAGATATAAGATATGCATTGATTTAAAACTTCTACTTATTTAGTATACTTATACTTAGTTTTTGATGATGCTAATAATGAACTTAAGTTGATTTTTAAAGGAGAAAAGTGCTAGCCAATTTTCCAAAAAATATACATATTAATAATTCTTTCTGAAATTTTTTATTAACTCATCACTTTAATATAGGAAATGTATTATATATTCAGATATCTCTATTTTCTTTCTTTTCATAGGATTGAGGTCCTTATGCATGCGAGGCAAGCTTTCCACCACTGAGCTATATCCCCAATGATATCTTTTTTCTGAACTTCTATTTTAGCTTTTCAATTCATCTATCTCTATGTATGCTGCAGTAGAGCATTTTAATTTTATAGCTTTACAGTAATTTTATTATAGAAATGAATATATACAAATACATTCTACAATCCCATCTACCCATCACTCCACTCCTGTAACTGTCAGCTTGTGACCAATCTTGTTTCATATCTGTGTTTCCAAGCACTTGCTCTCTCTAAGAGATTTTTAAACAATTCTCAGTCCTTATGTCATATCATCTGTGTTTCAATATGTTCATGTGAAAGATAGTTTTAAGAGAAATAGTCACAGTTCTTTTTCCCTACATCTACAGATCTACCAATTTATAACACATGTGTGTGTTTGTGTGTGTTTGTATGTATATATCTGTATGCATAAATTTGTGTGTGTATACGAGTGTGTATGTGTGTTTGTGTGTGTGAGTGTATATATGTGTTCAAGTGTGTATATGTATGGTTATATATACATGAGAGTGTGTTTATGTGTGTTTGTGTGTATATATGTATAAGTTTGTGTATGTGTGTGTGTTTATGTGTGTATGTGTGTGTTTATGTGTGTGTATGTGTGTTTGTGTGTGTATATGTATGTGTTTATGTGTATATGTGTTTGTGCATGTATGTTTGAATGTGCATAAAAGTGTGTTTGTGTTTGTGTGTGTGTTTGTGTGAGTGTGTGTATGTGTTTGTGAGTGTATATATGCATGTATGTGTTTGTGTATGTGTTGCTAAAGGCCAAACACAGGAACTTTCACTTAGTACTCAAGTGCTCTACCAGTGAGCTACATTTTTGACCCTAAAATAATTTTTTAATAACACTCTCTGATGAGCACTCAATAGAACACCAATCTTTCTTACTTCATGCTTTTCATTTAAATCAGAATTCCAGGAATGTTTGCACATAGCAATATAGGTTTTTTAAATAATCTTTCTGCTTAATTGCTAATAAATTAGCTTCATTTATGCTGTAAAGTTTTCCAAGCATATAGTTTGATTTCTCACTAACCTCATTTTCTTCCTGTAAACTTTGAAAATAATTTTTATCACAAAGTTGTTGTCAAAATTAAAGATATAAAGTATGCATATCCTATAGCATGATCATATTATGTTAGTGGTTGATAAACGTAATTAATATATGCAATTGTAATTACTGCTATGCTCTTGAGGCTGTTGGAGAAGTAAATAATAAAAGTTGTCTCACTAGTTTGTCACGGTTGACTAAGAATTATGAACTTTTTTCTTGGATCTATTATTGGGTTGATAATTTTTGGATCATTTTTGTTTCAAGATTTTAAGAAACTCATTGGTTTCATTAAGGTTTGCAAATAATTTAGTGTATCATTTTTACATTATAGTTACTTGTTATCTCTTTAAACCACCTTTAAATCAGTCGTAAAATCCAGGCAGTTTTATTTTGTATTCTTTTGTTTGTTTGTTTGTTTGTTTGTTTGGAGACAGGGTTTCTCTGTGTAGCCCTGGCTATCCTGGAACTCACTCTGTAGACCAGGTTGGCCTGGAACTCAGAAATCCACCTGCCTATCCCTCCCTAGTGCTGGGATTAAAGGTGTGTGCCACCACTGCCTAGTTATTCTTTTTCTGTTTAGATTTTTTTATTTTTAATAAACAAAAAATTATTTTTAAGTTTGAGGTGGTAATTTTACATATGTATATAATATATTTTGACTGTTCTTCTCATCATCCTGTTCGACGTTCCCCCATTCATCTTCCCCTTTCCAACCTCTTAATCTCTACTGTCTTTTTTCCCAGATTCATAACTTTCATTTTTGTTTTATGAACAATTTAGTTTAACCAGGGCCATGTGTGTGACTCCTGGGTTGGTATCTGTGGGAACCTGGTGGGGTAAATCAGTGGCCTCACAACTGAAGACTTTCCAGATCCTGGATCTCTCACAGCAGATAGTCTGGCAGAGAAAGGTAGGCCTCCTCTGTCCACGGCTGTGAGTCAGTAGGCCTGTTGTTGTGCAGATCCTGTGCAAGCATGTGCTACTGCTATGAGTCTGTGATTGGATGGCTGTGTCTTGTCCAGAAGATGCTATTTCTCCGTCCTCCCTATTTTCTGGATCTTGCATTCTTCTGCAATGTTCCTGGAGCCTTAAAGAGGATGGTCTGAATGGCCTCTTTAGGTCAAAGCATGTCCATTCCTTGTTATCACCATGTGTATGCCTGCACCCCGCCTTCACCATTCACTGGAAATGCGCAGTTATTCAATTAAGTCAGAGAGTTGCCTATATCTATGGCTATAAAAATAAGCATTTAGAACGCAGCTTGACATTTTTTACATTTATTACTCTAGAGCCTTCAGTACAACATGGCTATTTCTTAGAACATCTACATATGATGAAGTTGTTTAGTATACTTGTACTTAATTTTTGATGATGATAATAATGAACTTCAGCTGATTTTTACTGGTGAAAAGAGCTAGCCAGTTTTTCAAAAAAGTATACTTATTAATAATTCTTTCTGAAATTTATATTAACTCATCACTTTAATATCACTTACATGTGATGAAAAAATAATACATAATAAATTGGGCCACTAATGTTCCTTTGTATAATAAGTATATGTATGTGTACATGAAGAGGGCTTTTCCTCTCACACCAGGACTTTAAAACCTGCTAATCTTGGCCCCAAATGTTGAAGTGTATTATATTGATAGCCTAAAGCACATCAGCAGAGATAACTAAGAGTGTGTTATCGGTGTAGGGAATACTAACAGGTATAGTCTACAAACCAGTGTGCTTGTGGGACTGTGGTTCCCTGTTCTGTTGGTTATAATCAACTCTAAATAGATAGAGCTTGTGGATAGTGTGGCTTAACTGCTTCTGTACTTAGAGCCCTGACATTCCAATGTCAAATGCATGCCAACGATCTTATCTATAAACCCTGGGCTGGGCCAAGTTATCCAGACAGTGGAAAATGAGTTTCAGATGCTCTTTTCTGCTGAGTATGACTGAGAATAATTCTCTGTCTATACTTAAATGTTTTCTTTCAGGAATCTGGCAGAGGAGCAAGCATCAGATGCCTTGTGGTGTGCGTCTATTCAGCCGAGGCCATCAATCAATAGTTACAGGATGATGTGAAAAGCAGTTGTCTTTATAAGCATGTCTTCCCAGTTCTCTTTGCCAATCAATAAAGCTTCTTTTGATTGTTTGCATTGAATGGTTAAATCCTATACATCAGGAGTTACATGCACCATTGCTTTGAAAACATACTAGTGATTTTTTTTTACTTGACTTCTTGGTTCAGTTTAATGTACAGGAGAAACATGGCATCCTTGCAGTTGAACATTTTTTCTCACTACCTACATCACATCCTCACGCTCCTCATTTTGCTTACCAAACTCTCCCCTGATGGCAAAGTTTTGGTCATGCAGACCCAAGTATAATTAGGAGAGAGCCTTGAAGCATCGGGGTCAACAGTGATATTAAAACGTCCCTTCCATGTAAGCACAAAGCTCTACGGAAGCTTCATATGCTCAGCTCTTCAAAGAGAGCAAGGAAGAGCAGGAGGGGTGGCTCTAAGGAGTGAGCATGGGGGGTAGGGTAAGGGAGTGGGAGCAAATGTTGGAAATTCAGGAGCCAAAAGCATCATTTTTACTTGTGACTCGAATGCTGAGGCCATTTCTGGAAGCTGAATGTTTTCCCATTCCTACTAACAGTTACATTCCAAGAGAGAATGTCACACATACAATTTCCCTGAGCATTTGGCTTTTAAATGTACAGCACTGGATACATTAGGACAGGGCTAGACTTCTGCAAATCCAAAAGGTAGCAATCATTTCCAACTTAAGTTCAACCTATACTCTATCTTTTAACCCCTTACCAGGAGGTGCTGTTATTATTTTGAACCTTAGATATCTGCAAATTTATATAAAATTTCACCGTTCAATTAAACAACCTCTAGCTGCAAGCGATTATTTAAATTAACTAAAATTAAAATTTGCTTCTGTTGCATAACTAGCCAATTTCCAAGTGCTCAAAAGTCACGTCAGAAAGTAAAAATGCAGATCCTTCGATCATCTTGGGGTCTCACTAGATGTGTGTGTGGCCTTGGGTGCCCTCTTTCCCTTAGAGCATAGTTTACAAACACTAGCAGGATGATTCTCTTGAGTGAACTTTATATTAGGCAATGGGATGCATTTCCCAAGCTTCAGAGTTCACAGATTCTTCACCAACAGTGCTTGGACGTATGCACCTGCTGCTGTCACCTGCTGAAAGGTTTGGAGTTCCAGGTCAGATAGGAGGCATTTATACTGCCTTCAGAGAGGAAAAATATATTGGTTTAGTTTAATTTGCTAAAAACAGGATTTTCTTTTCTTTCTTTTTCTTCCTTTTCTTTTTTTCTTCTTTTTTCTTTTAAGACATGGTCTCCTTATGTAGTTTAAGCTATCCTAGAACTTGAGATCTTCCTGCCTCTGACTCTTGAGTACTTGGATTACAGAAATAAGCCACCAATAGTTAAAATGCCATTCTTAATACAGCAAATATTGATGGCACAAAGGCACAAGAAATGGCACTCCTTAGCCCAAGCTCCCAGCTCTTCGTATTCCCATCGGTCATGTGTGTGCACAGGTTTGATGCAGGTCGATCTGTCGTCTTGGTTTCACTGCATCTTGAGCAGCTCAGAAGGAAACATCACTTGGAAGGTGTGGGAGGTTCTAGGTCCATTTTAGCCATTGGTGGTCATGGTTGGGGCCTTGAAGAAATCTTTTCACCCTCAACTTCTTTCAAACCTCAACTTTTAGAGTGAGTTATGATCTAACTTGTGTGAACGGAGCACCATTTGAAGAAACTTTAAATCAAAAACAGAAGAAACTAGGGACCTAGAAGTAGCAAGTATTTCTATGTCTGGGGTACACATTTCTAAATCAGAGCAGCAGTAAGAATACCACACACGTGGCTACCTGTAGGCATCCAGGCTAGCTGTGGAACATCACCCTTGAAATGCTTCTTTAATTGTTCATTTGCTTAAGAAAATGTAGCATTTTATTCAAACTCTTTATTTCCTCTAATATTGGACTCTTCAAATAGCAGCTGATTTTGAAGACTATGTCTATCTTAAGTCAACAGGACAGCCTATGGTGAGTATACTCTTTGTTTATATTTTCAAAATACTCTTGTTTGGAAGCAAGTGTGTTCAGAATATGTGTAGGTAAAGATGCACCTCAAGACTCATTATCTAGGCTTGTGACAGAGTCAAAATTCCAATTCCTGGTCTATTTATCATGCAGCGTAACTCATTTTGGGATTCGTTTTGAGCTCCTGATAATTGCTTAAATGGTATTTATGGCTACATGTTATCAGCTGCTTTGATTCTTGATAATTAGCCACATATACTCAGACGAGAGATAATAATCTGTTTCCCCACGTGTTTTACTTTCTTCATGGAGTTGTTGCTGTCCAAGTAGTTCTATGGGAGGCTGGGAAGGATCTCAGGAGGGACCAAAATCCAGGCTCCTCGATACCCATGCGTCTCCGCTCACTCACGGCATCCCTCATTCTTCATTGGCGTCATCAGATGCTCCAGCCTCATCTGTTCATCAGCCGTTTCTAACCACAGAGCAGCGTGAAGCTAAAAGGCCCTAGCATAATATCTGATGCTTTTACCTCTGATACCTTTGCCATTCTGGACATGGGCCCATCAGTCTGCTCAGTTATGAGAGCAGTAGGTCAGACTCTTCCTCAGCATCTTTTTCCTGAAGGGCAGCAGAGCCAGGAGCCAGCTCCGTGTATCCCTCCAAGTGTCTTCCCCCAGCTCGGGGCACATGGACGGGATGCTGGCCTCCAAGCCTTGCTCTGTCTGTTGAAAGGCACAGTGTGGAGTAGGGCGGCTGCCAAGTGCACTGCAGGGACCTTTGCTTTGTTTGGCTCGTGGTCAAGTAACAGTGAAACAACAGGTTTAAAACGAGCCATGGGCTACCCCGAGCTTGTCAGCAGCCAGGGAGGACAAGCAGTGACCGTGTTCTCTGTCAACAGTCTGTTTCCCAAGCCAATTTCTGACCCCAAGCCTGGATGCTTTATTGATTCCTATCTAGAATTGATATAAATTCTAGATATAAATTTTAAGCCTCCCCCACCTTGCCATCCCCACTCTTCCTATCTTTGTGCCCTGTGGATGAATCACTTAATTAATATTCAGACTCAGTGTCACAAACTGGCCTTTCCTTCAGCAGGCCTGAAACCTGAGGTGGCTGAATAGGTCAGGGCATTACTATTAATGATTTCATTCTTGGCAGCAGCAACACTATGAAGGAAATACAAGACAGTGTATGTGTGTGTGCACATTCGTGCTTGTGTGTGTGTGTATGTGGTGGAGTGCTGAGGAAGACATCTCACACTGCAATGTATGCTCAAGGCTCTGCATTTTTAGTTGCTTCAGGAGAGTTGTGCTCTCAGTGGGCTTGCTCCTGTTCCCCTCTTTAAGGAACCCTGGCCTTGTAGAAATACCATACTGGTTTTTGTTTGTTTTGTTTTGTTTTGTTTGTCTATAGGCCTATGTTATGCAAATTTAAACCTAGGGAGATAAAAATTACTTCCCTAGAACATATATGGATTGAAAGTTACTGCTGCATGGCTAAAGTAAAATAATTAACTTTAGTCTTGTACATGCTAAAATTTTGTGATAACCCATTTGCTCAGATAATGAGCCCTGGAGGTTTGCTATCTGGGTACACATTGGTCAGATATGAAAAATGTTTGAGCATTAAAAATGACTTCAGGGCGGCAGAGACAGCTCAGTGGTTTGGAGCACTGGCTGCTGTTCTAGAGAATCCGGGTTTGGTTCCCAGCACCCACATGGGAACTCAAACCACATGTGACTCCAGTTTCAGGAATGCAATGCCCTCTTCTGGCCCCTGCCATCATCAGGACAGGCATGCCTGTGGTACAAACATGCATGCAGGCAAGCACCAATAGATTAAAAAAAACAACAAACAACAACAACAAAACAAAGAAAACCACCAACAAAAATTTCACATAAAGCCCCTCTCAATTACCCCAAAGAGTGAAATGTCATACAAACAATTCAACAGTCTACTTGCGAGAAGAACAATGATTTCTAAAAAGGCTGCAAACAAGCAGATGAATGAACTCATGAGCTAGCTGAGAAAGGCAGCAACATAAGCAAAGGAAAGACAGGAGCATAAGAGAGTTTAGCAAGATGAGATCCTGAAAAGAAACAGACAAGCAGAAAAATTTTTTCATTTATAGTGAAAAAATGCCACTGTCAAATGCAAAGATACTGGAAAGTATTAACAATGGATGAGATAAAGGAGAAGGAAGAACTTTAGAGATGGCAGACAGAGCAAGTAAATGCTGCATTTAGACATTAAAGGAAAAACAAAACAAAATGAAAACCAATGAGGAGACCACACATTTAAGAACTCAAGGACAACAAGATCAAGAGAACGGAGCTAAAAATTCATAGGCTACAAACAGTGCCAAGGTAGAAATTAAAGGTAAGCATTTCAAGATGCAAGGATAGGCTAGGACTTTATAAAAATTACCCCAAAGAGTGAAATGTCATACAAACAATTCAACAGTCTACTTGTGAGAAGACCAATGATTTCCAAAAAGGTTGCAAATAAGCATATGAATGAACTCATGAGCTAGTTGAGTCCAATAGCTTAGGAAATAAATGATAGTAAGATTTGCCAAACAGCAGGGAGTAAAATCACAGAGCTTCTGCAGAGCAAAGAAAACATTTAGCAGAATGTTGGGACATCTTTTAGAGTGGGAGTCTTTGCCAACTATATATCTGATAGGGATTAATGTTTACAATCTGGACAAAGCTGAAAATAGCAACACACAGACACACAGAGACACATACACACACACACTTCAAAAAACAAAAGGAAAAGCAGACCTGCCCCCAAACCAAACCTATCAATCAATTAGTCAATAAATGGGCATATAAATTGAATAGACAGTTCTTAAAGGAAGAAATACCAGTGGCAGGGGAATATTAAAAGAAGAATTCAACATTTTAACATCAAAAATAGTCACAGGAATCAATAAAAGTGCAAATTGAAGTGCTTTGAGATCCTGGTCTACTCTGGTCAGAATGTTTATCATCAGAACAAATGACAGAGCAAATGCTGGAAAGGATGCTGGAAAAGGTGGACGTTCCTGGTGGGAATACAAGCTTGTGTAGATACTATGGAAATTAATAGTGATATTTTTCAAACTACTGAAAATAGAACTCTTACATGACCCAGCTACATCACTCTTGTGTACATATATTCAGAGCTGAATGATTCACAAAGCTAAGAAATGGAACCGGCCTAGATGTTTATCAACAGATGATTGGTAAAGAAAATCGGCAACACATACACAGTGGAATCTCGCTTAGGCTTACAGAACAATGAAGGCGCCACATTTGCAGCAAAATAGATGGAATAAGAATTTGTTTTGTTAAACCAGATTCAGAGAGATATACGCTATGTGTTTTTATCTGACATGTAAATCCCCAATTTTTATTTGCATATGTGTGCATACATGCATGAGATGCCAGTAATGAAACTAGAACGGGACTGTATTAATGGGAGGAAATGCGTCTGGAGAGACTCAGAGAGATGGCTCGTGTGATAACGTGAGTTCAGCTCCCAGCACCCACAGGATCTGAATTCTGTTTCCAGCACCTATATAGTGGGGCACAACCCATATACAACTCCAGTTTTAAGGGCTCCAGTGCCTTCTTCCGGCCTCTCCAGGCACATGGCATGCATATGATGGGCAGGTGTACATCTGGGTAAAGCACCCATACACATAAAATAAAAACAAATAAATCTTTTCTTTAAAAAATTCTATTAAAAAGACAGGAAGACAAGGTCTTGGCGGGGTAATTTAATGTGTGTGACATGAAAGCAAAGGGGCTATTGGAAGAAAGATGGGAGCCAGCAGGCCTGGGGATCAAGAAGAACAAAGAATGTCCCAAAATGTTATCTTGAAACTCATTGCTCTGTAAGATAATGAAAAATAAATGAACAAAAACACATTCTAAAGAAGAAACAAAAGACAAGAAAGTAAGACTTTGTCAGGGGGAATGGGTCACAAAAAAAGGGACGTTTTTCTCTTACATGTAGAAACTGGGTATTTTAATAAATATTATACAACACGGAAGCTGGAGGAAGAGAAAACAGCTCATTGGAGAAGGGAGAACGAGTTAGCATAATGGGTTTAGAAGAAATGACAGGATAGGAAAGAAATGTCTTTACAGCTGCAGAAATTCTAGACTGGTACCCATACCAGCATCACTTGGGATCTTGTAGAAATGTAGGCTTTCTGGCCTTGCTCAAGTTCTAGTGAACCAGAAATTCCAGCGGTGAACGCAGACACCTGAGTAACTTCAGCTCTTTGCCGATTTTTATATATGCTAAAACTGAGACTCTCTCTCTCTTCAGCAAATACATGAGGAACTGGACATTTGGAGAGCACAGGTGACTAGAGCAGGGGCATCAGAGACTGGACCACACAGCTGGTAGGTGATCAGATGTCCCCCTTCAAACCCTATTGCAGAATCCTCTAAGTTAAAACCAGCATTTTTCTATGATTCCCTTTATAAGTTTCTTTCTTTCTTTTTCTTTCTTTCTTCCTTTCTTTCTTCCTTTCTTTCTTCCTGTCTTCCTGTCTTTCTTCCTTTCTTCCTTCCTTCCTTCCTTCCTTCCTTCCTTCCTTCTTTCTTTCTTTCTTTCTTTCTTTCTTTCTTTCTTTCTTTCTTTCTTTCTTTCTTTCTTTCTTTCTTTCTTTCTTTCTTTCTTTCTTTCTAAAAAGATTTATTTATTTATTTAAGTGAGTACACTGTAGCTGTCTTCAGATGCACCAGAAAAGGGCATCAGATCTCATTACCAATGGTTGTGAGCCACCATGTGGTTGCTGGGATTTGAACTCAGGACCTTCGGGAGAGCAGTCAGTGCTCTTAACCACTGAGCCATCTCTCCAGCCCATAAGTTTATTTCTTAAATCAGGAATAACTTCTTGGACGCTACTGTGTTGTGGCATGGGATACTGAGATGGATATGGTCCCTTTCACCTTGCTCTGAAAGAAAGTCTGAGGAGGGAGAGGGGAGAGCTATGCCACCACTGTTTACTGGACACTTACCATAGACTTTCTATCATCACTAAGTTATCTGTAAATGTCCTGGCTGGTTTTATGTCATCTTGACAGAAGCCCAAGTCATCTGAAAGGAGGGAACCTTAACTGAGAAAATGCCTCCATAAGACCCAACTATAAGGAATTTTTTTCTTTCTTTCTTCATAATTTACTCTTGCAGATCATCAGCGCATTGCCCTCAAAAGTCAGGTGTTGGGACTGTCACTGACTCTCTCGTCAATAATTTAGAATCCCCAAATGATGGGAACTTGGATTATCTCTCTTACAGCAGTGAGATAGGCTAAGTTAGGGATCAACCTAGTGAGTGAACTATAGCTCGCCTTTTGGTACAACTCGAGGGTCAATCTATCATGTGCTTTGTCACTATTTGCTTATCTGACCTACCTCAAGAACATGACAGTGGTTGATGGGGTACAGAGATGGGAAACTGAATTCAAGATTCTAATTGATGGGTTCCCATCAATGTGAACTTCAGTGTTTTTTTTTTTCTTATGTTCGTTGGTAAGTGTCCCTGTCAGGCGACTGTGTGAAAGGCTTGGTTGTCAATCCGTAATGCTATTGGGAGGAGGTTGAGGGGGAATCTTTAAGTGGAGCCTAGTGTGAGTTCTTCAGATCACAGGGGGAATGCCCTTGAGGGGACATTGAGATCCTTGGACCCTTCCCCCTCTCTTTCTGTCCAGAAGGTGGCGGGTTTTATGCATGCCCCTGCTTTACCACAGACCCCAAAGCAGTAGTCCAAATCAATGATAAAACCTCCAAAAGTGTGACAAACTCAGATTTTTCCTGTTTTTAGAATACAGGTTTACTTATTTTTATTTTATGTGTCTGAATATTTTGTTTGCATGCTCATACGTGCATCGTATGCCTGCCTGATGGAAGCCAAAAAGGGGCTCCAATTCCCTGAAACTGGGATTACAAATAGTTTTGAGCCATTGTGTGGGTGCTGGGAACTGAACCCACATTCTCTGCAAGAACAGCAAGTCCTCATAACCACTGAGCCATCTCTCCATCCCCCAAACCTTTCCTTTTAAAAGAAATTGATGACCTCAGGTATTTTATCTTAGTGATGGAATGCTGACTGCCACACAGAGGGATTCTAAATGTAGATGCAATTGGAACAAAGTAAATGCGTGTGAACGTTGAGACCAGAAGAACAAAGGTTTTAGAGCTGGGCAGCCCTGGCTTTGAGCCCCACCCCCACCCCCCACCCCATCTGTGAGACAGAGGGCTGGTCTTCCTCTCTGAACCTTGCTTGCCTCTTACAAAACAGAGATGGTAAGTAGAGCTTGGAGTTGTGTGACTGAAATAAGATGCTCAGCTTGTATTAGGCCTTCTGTCAATGTTTGTTTCCTAAATTTCCTACTTCTTGTCTTCCCAGTCATATATGGTAGGTGACTCAGGAGACTGCTAATTAGATTAATAATGCTTTGTCCCCTTCTTCAGAGGAGTCTGAAGGTTTTGAACTGAAGCTCTGTAGTAATGGGATGTATTTAGATTACTCTCCTTGATTGTAAATGATGAGTCTTATCAAGGAAGAGAAGGAAATGAACAAAGTTGATTTTACCTGGTTCTTTGTAAGGTGCGTGTGTGTGTGTGTGTGTGTGTGTGTGTGTGTGTGTGTGTGAAGATGGGTATAGAAGTCTGAGGTGAATGTCAGGTCACCACCTGCCATTTTATATTAAAATTTGACAGTCTTGTACCGAACCCCGAGCTTGCTGGTTTGGCTAGACTGGTTGGACAGCAAGCCCCGGGGACCTGCCTATCTCCACCGCCCGTAGGTATGTGGTCTTACATGGGTTCCAGGGCTTGAACTCAGGTCCTCATAGTTATATGGCAATCACTTGACTGGCTGAGTCAACTTCCTCACCTTTTCTGGCATTGTGAGCTGTAATCAGACATTTCACAGTGGTCGAAATGATTGTCAGGTGGGGTCCCTGTATTTGTCATCCCATCTGACCCTCCCTGTATTATTTCTTGCAGGAAGTGTTAAAGGGGCAGAATTCCAGCTTCAGGGAGGAAGGGGAGCCCTTGATAGCTGCTCTATCCTGCATCAGCCACATGGAATTCTCCTGCAGGGCAGAGAGGAGTCCAGTTACTATGACAATCAGAGCTGCTCTGCCAAGATTGCTAGCCTGGGTGCCCGCACAGCTAATTGCTATGCGCACATCCGTTCATTAGACTTTGACCCAGAATTACCAGTGTCTTTCACAAGGTAGGCAGTGAATCACTGTTTTTGGCTCTGGCTTTGTCTCTTGCAGCTGTGGTTTGGTTTGTATCAGAGGTACAAACTGTGCAGGCCATTACCTCTCTTAGTCAGGAAGGTTCTTGGACTTTTACAAGAGGCTAACATTTTACTAGAAAACAGACATTAATTGTCCAAGAGCCCAGAGAAGCCGGTTGGGACGCAGAGTTGGGAGTATTATACAAATACATACATACAGAGTCTGTGATATTATACAAATTGCTTTACCTCTCTGAGCCAGTTATTGCAGCTGTGAGACAGAGATAATAAAATTTCCATCCTCAGAGTTATAAGGAGACAGACAAGAATGAGGCACTGCGAAGCTCTGATACCCGTGTTCCCATCTGAATTGAGAAGGCACAACAGGTAGGATGGACCAGTACCTAAAGGACAGGCACTCAGGTTCCACTGAGACCACGTGCATCTCCCCACAAAGGCTGCATCCTTTGTGAGTCAGTGTGTTGTCTGTCTTTCATACTCTTTGAGTTAGAGAATATTAAAAGGATGTGAAGAAACCTATGACAACCAAACAGCAAAATAAATTTAAAACAATTTTGATTTTCTCCTACTAGCTCAATCTAAAAAGTTTACTTTGGTGTTCTTTAATTTCTTTTTTGTACTACAGGCCTACTCCTAGAAGTCTAGAAAGAACTACCAAGATAGAGTACTTTATATTGACTAGTTTGAGATGGGATACACTAGAAGTTATAATCAAGTGTGTTCTCCATAAAGAAACAAAATGTTTAAAAGCAAATATTTATTGTGTATTATACCTGTTATGTGTCAGACATCGTGGATCTAAAGACAGTAATACGAATGTGAAACTTTCATTATTATGAACAATGTCTTTTTAACCGTATCATGTGATGGCTGCAAACAAGTGAGGGAGATTTGAATCCAAGCCCCTCCATCGGCTGGCCCGTGATATAACCTCCAAGAGCTTCCTATTAGATAAGTACTCACGCAGGATGTGGAACGCTTAGGAAATAGTAGCCTTGTTTTCTTATTTGTGCACCCAAGATAGGTTTTGTTCCCAAATGGTTTTGTATATAAAGTCACTGGGAAGGAGCATCCAGGTTCCTTTGCAGAGGGAGGCGGGAACTCAGCTAACTTCCCAGCAGTCATTGCAAACAGCAGGGCAACTTCCAGCTTTGTTTCCAATGAGGCTCTTTTGTTGATATAAAAACAACTGGATGGGAGCATTCTAAAAAAGCACATTTAGGAGTTCTCATGCTTTAAACAATGGAGCGCAGCTATCCAAACCAACTGTAATTTCCCCCTGAGGTTATGTTCTGGCTTCTGGCTTCGAATGAGACCGGTTAATTGCCGCTGTGTCCAGTGTTGCCTTGGTTGATGTGGGAGACAACACTGCCATGACTGTGACTCATTAGAGTCACTGTCCAAGTGGAGGGTTCTCCGGTCCAGCATTGTTAGCTGTGGTCACTTTAGGCTTTAGTTTCTGAACGTGGATCCGAGCCTTTTCTCTGAAGCTTTGTCTCTTACCACAATCCCCAAACTACCTAAGTAACAAACTCACTTCTTTGGCTGCGTGAGAAAACAAACATTAATCCTTGTTTCCACCCATCCATCAATGCTGCGGTTCTCGGCTTCTCACAAGCAGACAGACCATGCCATGCTCCTAGGAGGGCTCTGAGCAAGCTGCGAAGTCTCAACATGTTCCTGGTGTGGGAGGGGATTCTGCGAGAAGGAGTTAGCTGGCTGCCACATCTGGGGGAGGCTGGTGATGAAAGATGGCAGCTGGGATGAATGAGCGAGGAGCCAGTTTCCGGGAGGCGGGGGGCAGGCTGCTCTATGACTCCCTCCATCTTATCCAAATACCATTTGTGTGAATCAGCTGCCACTTGGCTGCCAGGTGCTCCCCACCCCCTTCTAGAAGCAAGAGCCAAAACCTTCCTGACCCCTCCACCTGCAGTAGGAGTTTTCTAGGGCCACACGATGGATTCAGCGGGTGCACAGCCTAGCAACAAGCCCTAAGGCTTTAAAACAAAAACAACATGTGTTGGATAGGACTTGGAGCGCACCAACGAAGGGACCGGAGCTATTCTCCATCCCATCTTTCAAATCACGGCAGCTGGCGCGTTCTCTAACTTTGTTGAGCTGTTGAGCATCTAGTATGTGTGTGACTCTACTAAACGCATTATCTGCACCATCTCATTTATCCTCACAGCAACCCTGTGAAATGGCACGGTGGGCTCCACAGCTGAGCTAAAGGAAGTGAGATTTAAATCCCAGGCCCTTTGAGCTGTCCTAGCTGCTCCAGAATGAGAAGCACTAGGAGCTCCTGCTCTCGGAATGGGAAACTGAGGAGCCTGAGGATGAGTCTCTCTCTAAGCAATGGCAGGAGCATGCAAGAGCCCAACCTCTAAGGCTCCCGACTGCCTCAGGAACCCTCGCCTTCTCTCTGGGAGAAGTGCCAGCTGGGATACCAGGTCAGAAATGCAGGGAGGCTCCTGCGGTGACAGAATAAGTCACCCTCAGGTTCTGTTGTGGCAAAACTACCCTGCCTTCCTTGTTGTGGCTGTTCGCCCAGGGGTGTTCGGCATCATCCATTTGACAGTGGCCTGAATACTTCCTGAAGGACGCCTTAGCCCAGGAACCCCACCTTCTTATTTTGCCCCTCCCTGAGTCGTCGTGATGGTGACCTAAGCCATGACACGCCCCTCACTCACGTGACTGCCCACTCACTTGACTGCCCAGCTTTATTTCTCACGCCCGGATTCGTGCCCAGACCCAGTGTCCGTTGGCCCACGCTTGTAGAATTTTTCATTCATATCCAATCTCTGCCATCTCTTTTCTCACCACCTCATGCCATTTTCAAGTTATTTGTAAGTTTTTAGTGATCTCTCTACTAAGTTATAAACCTGGTATTCCTGACCAATGCTCTGATGTCTGTTGTACCCTTGTGAGTACCCCATGGGTCATTTAACTAGATGCAAAGACTTGATATGGGTGAATTACAATGAATCATTTAGGATAGCTTGGTTGCCAATGATGGAAACTCAGCCTTAAGGCAAAAGAAGACAGAGGGAAGGAGCAGAGGGGGTGGGGTGGGGAGGGGCAAAACAGAGTCTATAACCATTTCTTTCTTTTTTTTTTTTCCTGTCATTCCACACAATTATTTTTGGGAAAGAACTTTTGCTTGACTCACACATATGCCCTGGGCAGGATACCTACACACTCTCCTCTGCTGTGGGCCTGGGATGTGCCGACAGGATCATTAGAAGAGGGGAATGATGCTTCACAAGTTACAGTAACAAATGGGAAGTGGGCGAGCTTGCATTAGCTTCCCCACCAACCCTGGCATTGTGGCTTCTTTTCCATTTAGTTGCCCCGTGGCCAGGCGTAAAAATAAAAAGCCTACTCTAAAAGCAACATTTGCTAATAAAGTACGGTTTAACTTACAGGTTTTAAGGAGTCCAGATGACTATTTGAACATTGCTGTTGGAAGGGCAGCTGTATTGTGCTCTGACATGGCAGGGCAGGGGCCTGTGGAAACCTGTGTATTCCAGGTTTGTACCTAGAGGGGATTTTATGGATCTTGTTAGCTTAGAGAGGATTGGGCCGTGTAACCCACAGATTCATGCTTTAGCCTCTGTACAATTCACAACCGCCCACGCACTTCCCCAAAGTTTGCATTACTCATTGGACCCTGGGCAAGCATGGCCTTATATAAGAAACTACTCAGCAACTGCCTGTCCTCTGTTTCAACAGATCTTCTATTTACCCATATTAGTTACAAAAAAAGGGATTTTTTTTAAACTGCATGGCTTACCCAACAACTTTCTTCCTCCGAGAAGCTAAGAAGAGCAAAATATTGTGCATGTTGTCTCTGAGGTGGCTGTGGAATTTTCTAGAGTTTTCCTTCAAAACGGAATTTAGCACACTCCGAATTCAACTACAGAATCTGCATTAATTGCTTCTCCCATTGGTGTGACAAAACTGTGGGGGCAGAAGCAAGCTGAGGAGGAGGACTTATTTGGATGCAGTGTGAGGGTGCACTCACGTTTGTCTGGCAAGCATGGGGACAGATGTGCGAGGTTGCTGGTGACACTGTCTGCAGTCACAAACACAGAGACGAATGCTGCTGCTCTCTTGGCTTTCCTTTTTTTTTAAATTTTTAAAAATTTTTTTTGTCAAATTATGTTCCTGAAATGGTACCTCCCACATTCTTCCCTCCCAAGTTACTTGGGTCACAGACACATCTCGAGGCGCATCTCTCAGGTGATTTTAAATCTTAGATGAGTCACCGTGGGTGTCATGTGAGACAGCAGAATCCCCTTAGATGTTTTTACCTTCAGGCATAAGCTTGTGGCCCTGGACGCTCTACAGACCTGTGCAGTGTGCTCCTGTCTACTTCCAGCCAAAGCCTTTTCTTTCACGTTATGCAATGTTTTGTTCTATAAAGTGTACTGGGGTGTGTGTATGCTCACACATACCAGAGCTTTTAATAAGTTCTCTTCTCATTCCTTCACACTCTTCCATCTACCCTTCCTCTCTGGTGTACGTCTGCCCGGCTGTTCTCTCCTTGTTCCCACCGCAGACAGTAGGCCTTTCCTTGCCTCCGTGCTCCTATGATAATATGAATCTAGCTCTATTCTAACAGACTTTTGTCTGTAATCGTGCTTTGGGGGTGTCTTCCTTCCTGTACTTAAATCTTCTCACATGGCTCATGCTTGGTGGATCCACGCAATGATCATGAGAGAAAGTAGTTTAGACAAAAGACAGCCAATATGCTCTCATAATGTCAAGCAGGATCCAAGGTGATTGCCTGCACCTAAAACTATGGACGATGGTGCTTTGAGCTGAAAGGTAAATTGTCTATAAAGAGCTTGATGCTTCCTATACTTGTTTAAAAACTAAATTGCAGGCAATAAGTAGTATTTATGGAAAATATAATGGAGACAGAGCCTGCCTGTCGGTGTTTTCAAGGTCATGTTTGTTACAACTAAAACACAATGCTCAATTGAAGAAAAGAACAATATATTGTGCCAGAGCCAATCCTTTCCTTTGTGGTTTATTGTTCTGCTCTAGGAAAGGAAAGAGTGTTGTTCCCTCCCCAAAGTGCTACAGAGCCATATTTCATTATGTAAAAATGCAGATGGTCTTTATCTCAGAGTTCAATCTGAACAACCATTTTATGAAACTTATTGGAAACCCTTAGCTTCAGCTGGAAAAGTTTTAGTGTCCTAAAAGGAGAAGAGAGAGTTAGTTTAAGGAGTTCCTACCTTGCCAAGGAATTCAGGGTCCTGTTTTTAATCTCTGATTTTGGCTTTTATAACCTTTGGCTGATGTATAACTTTTTAAAATGTGTTTACTTTGTCACTCATTGAAAAATGTATTCACGGTATAGCATTAAATTACTGAATATTAATATTTGCCAACTTAAAAAAAAGCATTCAGGTTTCTTTATTGAAACATAGCATTTTCTATAGATGATACAGACATATATGTGTGTGCTCATGTGTGTATGAGAGAGAGATGTCACAGGACCCAGAGTCCCCTCCTGAGGTTGGCACCAGGTAAGCCTAGTCCAACATTTCACAATCTGTGACAGTCTAGAGACCTCTTTGGGACTTGTTAAAGTTCTGGAAAGCTTATTTCTCCTCAATCCATTCTATCTAAAGTAATCTAAGATGACCTTAAGTCAACTAGGTTCACAGGCTGTACCAGAGCTCCACTTTGGTCCAAAGGCCTCTTTCCAACAGCATTTTCCTGGGTCCTTCCTTGGTCTTCTGTTGATCTCATCTCTTGGCTTCGTCCTCAGCAGAGTCATGCTCTGTCTTCCCTCCTTAGATCCTGGTCGTTCAGAGTCTTGGCTTCCATTTCAGACGAGTTTGTTAAAATTTTTCATAAAGACAAAGACTGTCAGGTTTTCCTTCAGATGCAAGCAGAGTGGTCCCCGACGCGGATTAGTGCTTGGGAGCTCCCTTGGTCTCTCCTCCAGTACCTCTGCTCCTACACCAACACAGACTCGAGGGCAGAGAGTCAATAGGCCCAGGGAGTAGGCTCCCTTGGGGTCTGGATCCTCTCTCCTACACTTCCAGTGCCCAAGGCACTGATCAGACACTTCCATACTTGTCTACTAGACCATCGTGGGTCTCTCCCTCACCTTCTTCTCTGCTTGAGGACTAATAAACTATCAGAGTGTCCATTCTCAGGATTTAGAGATGGCTGTTGGTTGTTTCTGAGTACAAACTTGTAGGCTGAGCTGAGTTAATCTCCACATGAGTGAGGCCCTTGTGGTGTGGTAGAACACAGACTTATGGGGCAAAGTAGATGTGGGTCAGGGCCAGGATCAGGCTGGATCATCCTGAACTTCCACATTCTGACAAGAAACCCCTCCTGTTTCTAATTTGCATTGTTAGTCACGAAAGTATTTCAAGGTAAAAGCACAAGGCATATTGTATTAGACTGTTCGTTTAAATCGTAACTTTTATACATGTAGGTATGGACAGCTTCCGTTTCTTGCCCCGGGCCTCACCAATGCACAGCAGCTGTGGCTGCCTGTGTAAGAGCAAGCCAGCCAACATTGTAGCATGGAGGAGGAATGTGTTCTACAGGGCCCACTACTAGCTACAGAATTATGGACAGTCATTTTTTTAAGGATGTTGCTTCTAGAAGGTCAACCATGCTTCATGGCTCTGCACCCACAAGTATGGAGTCCATGGGTTATTGAATTAAAAGAAAGAAGACACAAAATAGGGGGCATAGAGAGGTGAGGATGTATCTGGGATGAGTTATATGAGCAGTTAGGGTGTTATATAATGAAAATGTATTGCATGAAATTATTAAAGAATAAAATAATTTTAAACAAATGATAAAATAGTATATAGTAATATGATATTTTTATTGCAAAAGTATATACATAAAATGAAAAATACATATGAAATACATTATAGAGATGGAATTCTTGTTTCTGTGCTTAATATATATCCTATATAAATGTACATAGCATTTATTTTGCACTTATTATTTAGATTTAGAATATATTCTCATAAAATTATACATATAAAATATGAAATATTTTTGCATTGTATGAGTAATATTTTCTGCTTATGTTGGTGTGGTGTGTGTGTGTGTGTGTGTGTGTGTGTGTGTGTATGTGATTAAATAATGACTTGTTTTTTTCTTTCTACCATGTGACTTCCCGGAGCTGTCAGGTTTTCAGGTTTGGGAGAAGGTACCTCCCTATCCTGAACCATCTCACTAGGCTAGACAGTTTACGTTTCACATGTAGGGAGTGGAATTGAACCACTGGCCTTGTGGATAGCAGCTGGTCACACTATCCACTGAGCCACAGACACAGGTGCCCGCTTAGCATTTTCTAGTCCAGTAATTGTGTCTCTGTCAAGCTATATTTACCACACTCTCTTCAGCTGCAACTGTGGGAAAGAACAATGGGTATATCATACCAGAAGTCAATTGTCAGGCAAAACAGGGGTGATGCCATGCATTCTGCCCTATCCTTGGATTCTGACATTGGGCAGACCTAGTTTAGATACTAATTCTGCTATTTAAATATTATATGAAGTTTAATTAAAAAGCTTAACAAAGCCCACCTTCCACAATAGGAGTGTGACTTCTGAACAATGTACAAGATGATTGGACACATGAATGAGGTAGAATGGGAACTGACTGAGTAGCAAGAGAAGAGAGACAAGTGGCAGATGGGAGATGGGAGAAGCCCTAGGCATCCAGGTCAAAGTGAGCCACAGACTCGTCTCAGGGAGGGTTTGAGGACCCTCAGTATCCTGAAGACCTTTATTTATATACCATCCTGCTCTTTTATGAAGTGTATCCAACAGGACAGACAGTAAGGAACCATGGAAATGTTTAGAGTTAGGAAATGTGGTGGGGTAAGGCACTCCTGGCCTGGGAAGAGTGAAGCTAACAAGGGGAGAGACTATGGCTGGGTCAAGGATGCAGCTCAGGGAAAATGCACCAACAGACTAGGTTTGGCAGTGATTTGGATGAAGTAACACAGGGCGGTATTTCATGATTTGGAGTCTGATGAACAGAAGGAATATATGGATTTTCTACAACCAGAATTTTGAGATAGGAAGTATTTTCCAATTCATTCAGTCTGCAGGCAAAGGAAGCCCAGCATCCGTCCCTGCCCCCACCCCCAGATTACCCTAGGTTAGACAGCCAAATGCAGGGAGGTGGGAGTAGATACAGATTGACTTGGCACTAAGAGAGTGTCAGCTGCTCTTGGATGTTAGACAATTTGGACAATTTGGGATAGAGAGTGATTGGAACCAGTTTTTTTTTTTTTTTTTTTTTTTTTTTTTTTTTTTTTTTTTTTAAGGAAGAACACATTTCTTTTGGTTCTGAGGAAGAGCATTTTTCTTCCAGTTTCCAGAGACTCAGGATTCTAGATATTATACATGTGATTTCCTCAAGATGGTTATAATTACTATTCACCAAGAAACTGTACAAAACTCACTTTTATTCTGGGAATACATTGTTTAGCAATTGGTTGTTCCTTGGAACTCTTTGTTGAGAGCTCAGATATATTTTGCCCTCTGCAATAATTAGCTTGTGAGAGGGTAGCAATGTGTTGTTTAGGTGCTTGTCTACTGTATAGAAGTCATGGGGTTTAAAAGTCTTCACCTTACACCAGTCAGAATGGCTAAGATTAAAAATTCAGGAGACAGCAGGTGTTGGTGAGGATGTGGAGAAAGAGGAACACTCCTCCACTGCTGGTGGGGTTGCAAATTGGTACAATCACTCTGGAAATCAGTCTGGTGGTTCCTCAGAAAACTGGGCACATCACTTCCGGAAGATCCTGCTATACCACTCCTGGGCATATGCCCAGAGGATTCCCCAGCATGCAATAAGGATACATGCTCCACTATGTTCATAGCAGCCCTATTTATAATAGCCAGAAGCTGGAAAGAACCCTGGTATCCCTCAACAGAAGAATAGATGCAAAAAATGTGGTATATATACACAATGGAGTACTATTCAGCCATTAGAAACAATGAATTCATGAAATTCTTAGGCAAATGGATGGAGCTGGAGAACATCATACTAAGTGAGGTAACCCAGTCTCAAAAGTTTAATCATGGTATGCACTCACTGATAAGTGGATATTAACCTAGAAAACTGGAATACCCAAAACATAATCCACACATCAAATGAGGTACAAGAAGAATGGAGGAGTGGCCCCTTGTTCTGGAAAGACTCAGTGTAGCAGTATAGGGCAAAACCAGAACAGGGAAGTGGGAAGGGGTGGGTGGTAGAACAGCGGGAGGGAAGGGGGCTTATGGGACTTTCAGGGAGTGGGGGGCCAGAAAAGGGGAAATTATTTGAAATGTAAATAAAAAATATATCAAATAAAAAAATAAATGTAAAAAAAAGTCTTCATTCTTGACTATTTCTTACTCAGTTGAGGCTCCTAGTTTATGTTCAAAATCAATCAAGTGACAGTAATCCCAAAGTTGGTGGGAATTTGAGGTGGGGTGGGGTGGGGAAATGGGGGTGAAAATGGAGGGAGGAATGGGAGGTAGGGTGGGGGTGGGGATGGGGTGGGGTTAGAGAGTGGTGGGATGGGGGTGGGGTGGAAGAATGGGAGGTGAGGGATGGGGGATGGAGGATAGGGTGTTCTAGAATTTCTTTATGGATGATACCCCTTTTTAATTGCGTTCTGTGAGCAGTTTGAACTCTAATGTGAAAACACATTCTCGATGAAAGCTGGCGTGCTATGGAGCCAGGAAAGCTCCAACTCTGATTTTAATGTTTAAGCAGCACACGTCTGGAGTCCACTGAGATATAATCCACCGCTTCATACTTTCTTCTTCCTCTCCCTGAAGCTGACAACGACATCTCTCGGTAAAATCCGTCCAAATCATAAAGGAATTTTCTCACTCAACCGCTTTTATGAAAGAGACAAGAAAAGGGGAGATCGAATAAGGCAGAAACAATTGCCATCTGTACGTAAATAAACATTTAGACTTCTGAATGCCTAAAAGAACAAGATCAAATCCTTAAACCTAGCACAGAATGTATTCCTGGTGTTAAGCCTTCAGCCTCTGGGCAATACTTCCTTCTTGAGAACCTTTGTTTAGTAAAGGAGTGATTCATTCTCTCACACGTATCCTGGTGGCTGGGAAGGTATCTTTTGGTGTACTAAAATTTTTCTTTTAAAAAAGTTTTGTTCAAAATGAACAGAATCTAAAGGAGTAAAAGGGGCTCTATGAGAAGGGGAGGGGAGGAGAGGCTAAAGGGTAGGGGGAGGGGAGGAGAGGTGAAAGGGTAGGGGAAGGAGAGGAGAGGTGAAAGGGGAGGGGGAGGGGAGGAGAGGTGAAAGGGGGAGGGGAGGAGAGGTGAAAGGAGAGGGGGAGGGGAAGAGAGGTGAAAGGGTGGGGGGAGGGGAGGAGAGGTGAAAGGGGAGGGGAAGGGGAGGGGAGGTGAAAGGGTAGAAGGAAGTAGCAGTGAGGGGAGGGGTGGAGAGGAAGCTGTACTAAACCGAGCCTCTGGCATAGTTCCTTGTGAAGGCAAGACAGCAGGAGGACCCGCCCAGCTGGAGCTGTATTCTAAGCCCTGATCTGTCACTCATATGTCTCTCCTGTCTTAACTTCTGAAGCCTCCAGTGACCCCTGTACTAGAGGAAGTAAGGGAGCTTGGGTATTTTCTGCTCTGCTTCTAGTCAATACCTTTGATTTTTACTTTCTCCTTTATGGGCTCTGAATGAGTTGCAGGGAGGTACAAATGAATTCTGAGAGATTCCTGGGGACTCTCATTTTTCTCAGTAGCACTCAGACAGATAAAGATGCTCTCTGGCAGAGGAGAGCCTTAGGGCCAATGCAGGCAGGCCTGTCCTGGGGACATAATTGCAGGAGAGAAAGAACCCTGAGGTGCAGCAGTGGTGAGGGATAAGGGGTTGCAGCTGGTGTCACTGAGCTACCAGAGAGGCAGAGGCGCCTTAGGGACTGTTACTGACCTAATGGACAACTTGATGTGCAGTTTGGCACGGACAGAGTCCCAGTGCTCCCGAGGCAGCCCTGGTAGGTAAGACATGAGCTTCCTAAACTCGCACTTCCAGGGTTTCCCGTCTACTTTGTTCTTTCATTGGTCAGTGAGTAAAGGCGGCAGGAGTGTGCCAACTCCAGACAGATATGTTTGTCTTGTCTTATTTACTACAGAACCTCCAGCATTAGAAATGTTAACAAATGTCGGCTTATACAAATTCTGTTATCACAAACCAGTCTAGAATCCCAGGAGGAGAACCAGTAGAATCAGATAACGAAAATAAACGTCTCCAGCAGAGTTGGGGGTCCACCTAGAGTCAAGGAGCTTCAAGAGCTCCTAGTTCCCTGGAGAGGAGGAATTGTGGGCTATCACACCTGTACCTGCATGAAACCCTTCTTAAAGGACTAAAACAATATTTCAGGAAAAGGACATTGTTTGCCATTAAGTTACTTTGATTTGTGCATGTGCGTCTATGTGGACAGGATAATATCTAGATTTCCTTAAAAGCAAAATTTAAAGACTTTGGGCTCCAAAAGTCAGATCCTGACTTAGAGTTGGGCCTTAGTTGTTATCTAGAGATCACTACAGAAGTGGCATGACAGCAGTTTCTATCATTAATGTGCTAAGTCCAGAGTATAAAGGACATCCTAGGGACCAGCATCAAAGTGATCCTTTGGTGGGCTCCGACCTGGATTGGGTGATACACTGTCTTATCCAGGTTACTCTCCAATACGGTTCTGTCTCTTCCTGTCATCCCTTACTGTGAACAGTGTCCCACGCTCTGTAATCACTTTCTAGTGAGTTCTACCTGTGATCGTATATCTATCTTTCAACTGTTTTCTGTGCTAATGAATCTCAACTCCAGTCACACCAACCCCCACCACTACTAACCTCCCCCCCATGCACCCCATCTCCTACCTTCTGTTGGCTTCAGGATTACCTGTTTTGCTAGACTTGGTTCTTCCAAATAACCAGATACAGAAATCAGAGTAGTTATTTTTTTTCCCACACCTCTACCTGTGTTATCTCCCCAGGTCCCTTTGACTGTCTCAATCATTTATCTTTTTCATCTAACTCCAGACTCAGAGAACTCCCTTCTGAATGGCAGCCCTGCCTCCTGAAGTGACCTTTTCCACACACATAATGACAATCCTTAAATGACACTTATTATCTTTCTTTCCCCTTTGAAACTCCCCGGGCTCCCTGTTCTCCTTGTTTAACCTCTAAGGTCTCCACGATCCTTTGAGAACTTCCACAGTCTAGGCCCCCAGACAGTCCAGCATGGACGGCTCTGGTTCCCTAGACAGCCCAGTGTGGATGACTGAGCCAGCCTGCTTGCATTTTATTTCCCAGTTCTCCAGAAACGATTTGTACATTTTGGACATTTGGTTTTTGCTCAACTTATTCTTTATTTAGAAAAAATATTTTGTCAGAGAGCCAGTCAAGTTTTATCCCTTCTATAAACTCTAAAACTATTCCATTCTGTGTTCTCTAACCTCCTAATACACTGCTAGGTTTTCCTGTCTGCATTGTTCTTTTAGGACTTTGCTCATAGGCTTATTTTGAAATATGACCTAGCCAGTATACATATGTATCTTATCTTCTTTCATGCATGTGTGCTTGTGTGTTTGCCTGTGTGTTATGAGATGTGTGAAAATACACAGTTCAGTTCCTGGCTCATGATATGATATATAAAATATTTGTTTAAATAATAGTCTTGGATGTTATACAAAGGACGGCAACTCAAATATATCATCATTGTAATCCCCAAAGATGAATAAACAAGTATAAACGAAGATATTTCAGTAAGAGCAATAGAGGTGTGTCCTCTCTTCCTCCTGTTCCGATAAGTGGTTCAGCCCTTCTTGGAATAAGCTGTGATGATTTTAATTTTGAAACCTCAGAGATAACAAATTGCTCACTGCTACTATCTTTCATGATGCCCCTCCAACCCCCCCACCCCGGTGACTAAGCTAACTGTGTATAGCTGGAAGGACTCGTTGTCTCCTACAAATCACAGTTCAGGAACTAAAGAGAAAACCGCTCCGCAGAGCTTCAAACCATACTCTCTGTAAATGAGGTGTGATTTTGGACCACTGAGAGAAGCAGTCTATGTTTTCTATTCAGCATCAATTTATTACATTGCATTTTGATTTCCTTAAGGTAATATAGTAATATCTCAGTTAATATCAATATTGAAAAAAGACATTTCATGTTCTCTAACAT